>NC_133650.1:7863211-8054811 GCF_009905375.1 Apium graveolens | reverse complement strand
GTCCCCATTTCTTATGAGGTTTAGTGGCTCTAGTATTTTTCTTAAATTTCATCTTTGCAAATCTTCTGGACAGAAATGCAAGATGCTCATCAATACCATCAGAGTCATCTTGGCTGGAGTTGTCTTCATTCTCAGCAACTTGCTCCTTACCCTTACTTGATTCTGATTTGCTTGTGCCATCTTTGGAGTTTAATGTTGATCTCACAGTTTCTTGTCTGCATTCTTTCTTATTTTCAGCTACCAAGGCAACTGAACCTCCTTTCTTTCTTCCCTTCTCCAATACCTCATCCTGTTCCAGCTCTAGTTCATAAGTCTTCAAGATTCCATATAATCTTTCAAGAGTGAAGTCCTTATAATCTTGAGAGTTTCTCAAGGAGACAGTCATGGGTTTCCATTCCTTTGGCAAGGATCTTAAAAATTTAAGATTTGAATCCTTCACCTAGTACACTCTACCATACAGCTTCAGTCCATTCAACAGCTTTTGGAATCTATTGAATGTGTCATTTAAAGATTCATTTTCTTCAAAATGAAAATACTCATACTGTTGAATGAGAAGCTGCATTTTGTTTTCTTTTACTTGTTCTGTACCTTCACACAGTAGCTGGACTGTGTCCCAAACCTCTTTGGCAGTTGTGCAATTTATCACATTATCAAACATATCCTTGTCAAGACCATTAAACAAAATGTTCATAGCCTTCTTATCCTTGTGGACTTCTTCTGTGTCTTCCATTGTCCATTCTGCTCTAGGTTTTGGAATGGATTGACCAACAACAATTGTGGCTGTAGCAACTGTGGCTACTTTGTGGGGAATGTGAGGACCATTCTCAATGCAGTTTACATAACCTTCATCTTGGGAGAGTAGATGAAGGTGCATTTTCACCTTCCAATGGTGATAACTGTCTTTGTCAAGAACTGGGATTTTTACTCCAATATCCTTCTTACTCATCTTTGTTAGTTTCCAAGAACTTTAAACTCTTTGTGTGTCAAGAGCCTGCTCTGATACCAATTGTTATTCCTAGTGAACTAACAATGAGATTTACAGAAGGGGGGTTGAATGTAAATCTCAAAACTTTTTCAAGTTTTGAGCAGTTTCAAAGGCTGTGTGTTTAAGATAAACAAGTGTGTGAATTGCTTTAAGCTAATACAGACAGATATATATATTCAAGCACAAAAGTACAGAACACAACAGACCTTAAAAACTTTTCTGGTGGATTTGTTGTTCCACCAGAGATGGTATTTCAGAAAATCTGTGATTCAAGAAGTTGATCACAGCTACATCCTAGTACAAACTAGATAATTTTTCTCAAGATTTTTCTAAACAGCTCTGGAAAAATTCTATTCTAATTACTAGCTGCTACTTGGTTTATATAACACCAAGTTTACAAGTGAAGACAAAGATAAAAAGTACAATAATAAAATAAGTTCTCCACTTGTTTCTTCTCCATTTTACTCCAGTGCATTGTTGACTATTGCCTCTTTATACTAGAGTAGAACGGCTGCTTTTTCTGATGTTCCTGAAATAGGCTACCACATCTCAGTTGTCTCTGTCAACCCATGTGCCTCTGTTTGTAGGTACAACTACCACTTGTCAACTGCTATTTAACAGAACATCCGTTGAAGCTTTCATCCGTTGATGGCTTTATCCGTTGATGTGTTAGCAGTTGAAGCTCTATCCGTTGATGCACTCATCCGTTGAAGGATGTTATCCGTTGAAGCTTTAGAGACATCCGTTGAAGCTTTGTTTCTCATCCGTTGAAGGTCTTTAAGTTATCCGTTGACACCATTTCATTTATACAAAATTACAAGGCATGAAATATTTACAATTGGTCTTCCTATCTGCATATCCTTTAGTAGTCAACATGACTTATAATTTCCCTCAACATTTAAGAATTATATCTCAAATTCAGAGACTGAAATGTGCTACAACACTAGACTTATTTCTAAGTAAAGCTACACCATCAACGGATAGCCAAAGTGGTCTTATCCGTTGAGGCTACAAATACTAGATTTCTACTTAAGTATTTTGTTAAACATATCATCAAACTAATGCACATATATTCCTAACAATTTCCATTAGCTCCTTAATACCGCAAGATATCATTCAATTTGATGATTACTCATGTTTGCTGCAAAAGAAAAACATGAAAAAAAAATTAGAAACTTACAGTCAGCAAAATTATATAAGAAAAATTACATTTGATACCACATATAATGTCAAATTCTACTAAATGTTATTCATGTTATATAATCATATAAATGTGATAAATATTAATTTTATGTTTGCAATCTGCATTGAGAAATTAAAAAATGTGTAAGCACACACTGATGCGGCTTGTAAACAGAAACTTTTACCGATACTTGTGATCTTCTGAGAAAATCATATGAAAGTTCTAATGACAAATGATTTTACAGGTCCATTACTTAGTAGAAATAAGAATAAAGGAAATTTTATGTACGGAGCATAAAAAACAAAGATAGATGATATCACAAAAAATAACATAAGAGAAAAAATGGGGAACATTATATACATACCTGAATAACATGATGAAAACAAATGTAGGAAATAATCTCAAGTATGTTCCAACTCTTTGTTCAACTGGCCATTAAGTTTATTCGGACATTTACGTGAATCATGATATGACTTGATATTACAAGTTTTGCACATCCTTAACTTCCTCTTCTTCCCATCACGACTCAACTCTGCACCACTTACAATTCTTTTTCTACTACCTTTGGTATTGCTTTGATGAGGGGGTAGAACTTTGCTAACACCAGAAGGCCTAACACCAAAAGTTTCTTGAAGAATATCATTCTTTGTAACAGCACACTTGTTAAATTTTTCATCAATGCTGATTTTCAAAGATCTCATCCCCTCCAACATAAAAGTCAACCCCAAATTATCATTTGAAACACTCCCCAAACATCCTTGAAACTCTGTCCATATTTTCTTTGACGTATCTCTTATTATAGAACCATCTCCATTCTCTAATTTTTTACAAAACTTCAATTTAGAAAATCTCAGCTCTGTATTTCTCATCCAACGACTAGACAAAAATTGATATGGTATTCTCTCAACTCCCCAGAGTCCTAAAATATAGAAACAGTGTCTACAAAGAAAACCAACTCTCGTAAAAAGCTTACAAGAACACTCAACATGACTCTCCAGAAATTTGAATTGAACCTCATAATATTTTTCATCAAAGCTTCTATCTCGAACAACATATTTATTGTTGGCTGCCCAAACTAATGTGGAAACAACTAAACTTAATCTGTTTCTGAACCTTATAGAACATCGTACGAGTGTAAACCTGAGCTGCATGCTTTTCAATATTCTTCTCCGTTACAAGTTTTGGAATACACGTGTCTCCATTAGTGAGCTTTTTACTTTCATGATTTTGTTTTTTAATGGCACTCTCATAACACATATAAAATTCAGAAAGTGTGTCTCCTTTTTGCACAAAGTGATTGAAGTAAAAATTGGTGCTTTCTGACCTTGATGTGGTTCTAAGTAATGCTCCCATTGGCTTATCACGGAAAAAAGCAGGAATCCATGACTTCCTCATAGCATATATTTCATTCAACCAAACATGTTCACTTAATCCAAATTCCTTCAACACTGCGTCCCATCCACTTTCAAATTCTGCTACCATCAAATGTGATGACCATACAAATTTGTTTAGCTTTTCCATAAAACCAGATTCAGCACAAAAAACAGGACCAATCTATATTAAGAAAAAATTATCAAATGCTGCATACAAGGCATTATATCGATGGATTAGAATTATAAAATGATTACCTTGGCCGGAAACTTCTGCATTATATGCCACATACAATATCGATGGATACAATCTGGAAACACCTTAGATATTGCAGTTTTCATAGCAAGGCACTGGTCAGTTATTATACACTTTGGAGGACGACCAAAAACTTTTAAAACCATCTCACATGCCCAAGTAAAATTTGTCTCGTTCTCATGGTTAAGCAAAGAAGAAGCAAACGTAACACTCTTCCAATGATTATTAACACCAATGAAAGGCACAAAAACCATACCATACCTAAAGAACAAAATTTTACAAAAAAATCAAGAATAAAATTAAAAGCTATATTTAAAAACTGATACAAAAAGAAAGGGCAGAATATCTTAGTACAATATATTAAAACTTAATCATGCAAACATAAAAAAAGCATATATGACAAAAATATAAGTCAACAAATATTCTAAAATGTAATCAAACTACAAAACAAGCATGAGATGAATCAAAATTAAAATATAATACGATATACAATAAACACGTATAAAAGGATAAAATAATTTTGATTAACTTACTTATTAGTACGATAAGTTGCATCAAAAGAAACAACATCCCCGAATACTTCATAATTTCTTCTACCTCGAACATCAGCCCAAAATAGACGAGTCAAATGACCATCTGAATCTGTTTGATACTCATAGAAAAACCCTCCATCAGATGTCTCCTTTTCATTTTCAAATTTTTGTAAGAGCATATCAGCATCATGTATAATTTAATATCTCTCATCCAATTTTGAAAATCCCTAGCAGTAGGCCCAACATCATAATATAAACCAAACAAACTGTTGTAGATGCCATGAGCTCTATAAGTGCCAATATTCGATTTTACAGCATCTAAGATAAATTGACGTTGAAATGAAGTCATAGTTCGATTTGCACGAAGAAACTCCTTTCTCGATTCAGAAACTAACGGATGGTTATGACCCTCTATAAAACAAGAAATTATGTAGGTACCATCACACACATACTTGAGAATAACCTTTGCATTGCAATGACATTTTTTGGTAACAGTGTTCCTCCTTTTAACTTCTTCACCAATATTACCAGATGTATGCGATGATTCAGATGTACCTCCAGAATCCTTTGGACCAGAAGTATCATAATGTCCTGCCTTTTGGCAAACAAGATACTTTGTCACAACAATCTTATTCTTCACTTTCTGAGTTGATTTGCGAATATTAAATCCACCTTGTACTCCATATTCAGTATAAAATGAAAAACATGACTCAATATCCTTAAATCGCTGACCAACATATGGTTTGAAAATATGATCTAGGACTTTAGGATTCCAAACATTAGTGGTTCTACTAAAAGAGTCATAAAAACCTTCTATCAATTCTTCAACCATATCATACGAACTAGAATCACAAACACCTTCAAACAAACCATTATTTTCCATGTATGAAACATTTCCTGAATGATAAAAGAAATTATACAGAATATATGTCAACAAATATGTGCTAGGAAAATTAATTAATAAGCTAAGATGTTTGATCAAAGCACAAAAGCATATTATATATTACAGTTTCCAATAAAAATGTATAATAAGATCAGATGAAGGCACATATATAAACAAAAACACTTAAAAACGATCACAAAAAAACTAACACAAACATACACAGAAAATTATTTAAATACACATTCAGTATTTCCATATGAAAAGGTGTGTAGATGATATCAACTTAAAATGTGAATAAGTAAAACATTCAAGTAAACACTAATACAGAATCAATATTTTTTTTACTTCAAGAGTTTGTATTATATAATAGAATACAAAAACATAATTATTTAAAAAAAATCTTTTTTTTTGGTTTATAACATTCATTTTTATCCTATAGAAGAATCAGTAGTACTTCACAACTATAGATTGTCTTAGAGGCAAAAAATTGAAATCTATTTTGTATTCTAAAAAAGAACAGAGGAACAAAATTTTATTATTACAATAAATACCTTGATTCTACTGTAGAAGCACAAAAAGCCTAATTGCAAAATAAAATGACATAAGTCCAACACACACAAACATGAAGCCTATGTTGAGTTAATTACATATATTTTGAACCTATTGAATAGTCAATAATACTACACAACTCTAAATTGCACAAAATTGAAACTTATTTTATATTCCACAAAAGAATAGAGGAACAAACTTTTCTTATTACAACAAATATTTTGATTCTAGTCTAAAAGCAAAAAATTCATAATTATAAAAACAAACAATTTCAGTTCAAATTACAAAAACATGAAGCCTATGTCAACATCAAGCAAAGACGAACAATAAAAAAAGTAATACTAAAATTATTAAGTTGAATGCATAAATTAGAGGCTTAATTAACATAACGATCTTCAAATCAATAAAAAATGAAACTTTAAAGAAGAAAAGAAGAAGGAAAAGACCTGAAGAACAAAGATTTTGAGCCGCAGAATCAAAAATTTGATCTCGATTCGATGAAGACGCCATTCTTTGTGATAGAGTAGCAGATATTGACAGATACAGTGACGACTGATAGAGATGAAGAATGAAAAAAGCTCAGTGCAAGTATTTTAATGAAGATTTAAGCTTTAAATCAACAAACAAGAGAGAAATCACTGAGGAGAATGTAGATTGAAAGATATAAAGTAAGAGAAAGAGAGAGAGAGAGAGAGAGAGAGAGAGAGAGAGAGAGAGAGAGAGAGAGAGAGAGAGAGAGAGAGAGAGAGAGATATGAATGGGAGATAATGACGGAGAGATGAGAGAGAAATCGTCGGAGAGATTAAAAAGAATCGCCGGAGAGAACGAAGGATAAAGACAAGAAAGTGTATATATTTACGTGCATAACGGCCGTATGATAGTTTTGTATGTTTAATTTAATAATTAACTTCTGAAATTTCTGAACCGTTGGATGCATACTAATCCTATGGATGTGATTAAATTAGATGATTCTCCACCGGACTCCATTTAATATGGTTCTCCACGGAGTAAATCCCTATATATATATATATATATATACACATAAACACACGATAAATATAATATAATGGGTTTTGGTCCACAACCCGGGTGGTTGTAGTAACCACCTTCCGCATTTAGGTATTGCGGAAGATACGGACGCATTGTTTCATTGCAAAAGGTGCAATGAAACATTGTTGCAGATACTGCCGCATTATTTCAATGCAACAATACCCCCGCATTATTTCATTACAACAGCGCAATGAAACAATGAAGCAGTTATTTAATTTCTTAAATAACAAAAAAATTATATTTTAATGATTTAATTTATTTCCGATAATAACGGAGTTAAAAAGTATATAACTAATTTTAACAATAACTTGTTTATATATTTACTAATGTTATTACTACTTCCCATTTATATTATCAATTGTATAATGAGTTAAGAATTTAAAATTTAATTAGATAGATAATCGGAAAAATAATTAAATTATTAGTTTTAATGAAAAATATAAAAAACCGCTGATGATAACTGAAATGTATCAATGTAGTATTGCTATGATTGTTTATTGATCGAAAGGTGTCGTCTTCCGAAGACGACACCTTTCGATCAATAAACAATCATACTTGTTTGTCTTGAACTTTTTTGAGTGAATTCTAATTAAACTATTTTAATTTAAATTTTAAATATTTTAAATTTATGTATAATAACAGATTTGTACTGTATAATAAAGTTATACTGAATTAAAAAAAATCTATACAATTTTTCCATTTTAAAAAAATAAGAACAAAATAATATAAAAATCCCCCCCTCCCGCAATGTGTCAATGCGGGAGGTGTAAACCACAGCCACAATATATTTAAAACACGTGGGCGGGTGGTTGAAGAGCCACCTGCCGCATTGTTTCATTGAGGTAGTCGCAATGACACAATGCGGTAGGTGGCCGGGTTATTTTTATATAGTTTGTTACCAAGAAATTTTTAACATTTTAGAGGATAAATTATTTTATATTTTTTATAGGCAAAGAAAATTCGATAAAATTTCATTTTTTTAGTTTTTCACATTTTTAATTTTTACCATTATATTTGTTTATTATAAATTAAAAATTGATAAATTAAATTTGACAAATACAAGAAAGATAAATATTAAATAATTTATTTCATTCAAATATAAATGGAGTACATTCAAATATTTTCTTAAACAAAATACATAATAACTTAAACATTTTATTCCGACGAGAAGGATCAAGTTTTAACGGTGTTGGAAGAACCGCCTTAATCACCCTTATCGTCGTCCTTCTTTCTCTTCAACTTTTCCGCCTTCGCCTTTACCTCATTTTCCTTTCTTTTCTTGCGCTCAAGCGCCATTTGAATACGGTGGAGAGCTATTGTCATGTCTTCATCTCCTTTGGGCCCGTCGTAAGCCACGCCATCGATAATTACCTTGTTATTGTCTCAATCATAGTAGAAAACCATTTTTCGGAAAATAGAGAAGAGAATGTTGAAGAGAAAATGTAGAATGAAAAAAAATGAGATTACAAAAGCACTATTTATAGGCTGAAACGGGAATTTTAAAAATCAAAAATTTAATTTAGGCACAAAAAAAATGTTGCGGAAGCTGAGGGGTAAGACTGTTGACTAATCTGCCGCAATGACCCAATGCGGCAGGAACTACTGCAGCAATAAGTCAATGCGGGAACCCATTCTGCAGCAATGAGCCAATGCGGTATGTCGGACCAGTCAATTTTTATTAATATTGGCACAAAAATTAAGTATGAATTCACAAAAAAGTATAAAATTAATAATATAAATTTTAAAAACAAAAATTAAGTATAAATTCACAAAAATTGATATTGATTTAATATTGGCACAAAAATTAAGTATGAATTCACAAAAAAGTATAAAATTAATAATATAAATTTTATTATTAAAATTGATAATTTGATTTTTTAACTAAAATAACTCATATGACAATTTTTAAAAACATAAAACTCACAAAATTTTGTAATCATAAAAATTCAGAAATACTATTTGAAAAAATAATTAAAATTCAGAAATACTCTAACTAAAATTCATTTTTAATTAGAGTACTCCCGCATTGATTCATTGCGGGAGGCCGCAATGCGTGATTGCGGCAGGAACTCCGTCATAAAGGCTCCAAAATCTGGTTGGTGGTTATTTTTAATGGGTCACTCCAACAACATTTCATTGCAGGAATGTTTCATTGTTGGAGACAGTTTTGTTTGATTCAACATTTACTTTATTATTACTCATTTTACAATTTACAATATACTTTCAACAATTTCAAATTTACTTTCAATTTACTCATTCTTGAAGGTGATCTCAAAAGGTTAGTTTTTGATTGTTGATGACTTCTTTTTTATTTAAAGCTAGTAGTTCCTCTTCTAGTGAAAATGATAATTACGATTATTATACCCCCGTTAGACGAAACCCCGTAGCTCGTCGTAAGTTATTTGTTGATGAAGATATTGTAAATCTTGATAGTGATGATAATATGAATAGTGTTGGTGGTGATAATATTGATGTTGATAATAATGTTGGTGGTAATAATGTTGGCAGTCATAATGTTGATGATAACGTTGGTGGTAATAATGTTAGCGGTCATAATGTTGATGATAACATTGGTGGTGATAATGTTGGCGGTCATAATATTGATGATAACGTTGGTGGTGATAATTTTGACGATGAAAATGTTGATGACGTAAAAGATGAGAAAAATGTTGAGAAAAAGAATCATGGATTTAAGAATAGTAACGATGTTGTGCCTTATGTCGGCAAGATTTTCGATACATTGGATGATGCGGAAGCATTTTATAGGAATTATGGTCGAAAAGAGGGATTCGAGATAATAATTAGGAATACTCATAAGCGAACAAACACAAATGAACCATCATACCGTTTGTTTATTTGTCGAAAAGGTGGAAGGGTAGGAGCGATGCCGTTGGATTTTGGTAAAGGAAAACGAGTTAGAGAGGTAATTCCACGAACGAATTGTGGTGCTCGAATGTGTGTCGTTCACAAAGTAAAGATGGACAAATGGCAAATTAGTTCGGTGGATTTAGAACACAATCATAAATTGGTGTCGCCGGAAAAAGTTCAATTTTTTCAAAGATCACTCAACATAGATCATATGACGCGATCATTGATTGAGTTGTTTCACAAATCAGGAATTGAGATGGGCAAAGTAATGAAGTTTCTTAGCGAGACAAAGGGGGGTTGTTGAAAATCTTGGTTTTTCTAATCAAGATGTACGTAATGTCATACGTGATATTCGGCACCGAGTGTTTGATTCGGGTGATGCGGAGTGTGGATTACTTTTGCTACGAGAACTACAAGAAAATAGTTTTGGTAATTTCTTTTATCGGGTGGATGTAGATGATGAGAATCGTGTACGGGGTTTGGTGTGGGTTGATCCTCGGTCCATGAACGCGTACAAGAATTTTGGTGATGTGGTTACGTTTGATTCAACTTACCGGACGAATAGGTATTGTATGCCTTTCATACCTATTACGGGCGTAAACCACCATTATCAAAATATAATATTTGGATTTGCACTTGTAAGGGATGAGACTGAGGCATCGTATAAGTGGGTTTTGATGACATGGTTGGAAGCCGTCGACAATAAACCACCTCGAACAATTATTACTGATCAAGACATTGCATTGGGAAATGCCATTGCCGAGGTCATGCCTATGCCACAAACAAAGCATACATATTGTACATGGCATATAAGTAGTAAGTTTCCCGAGAAGTTGTCTTATTTGTACACAAATTATCTGGAGTTCAAGATAGAGTTTAATGCATGTGTGTACAAGTCATTGACACCTACAGAATTTGAAGGTAAATGGGAGCAATTAGTCGAGAAGTACGATCTTGAGGATCATGCTTGGTTAAATGATATGTATGTTATTAGAACTCAATGGATTGGTGCTTACACGAAGCAACATTTTTCCGCCGGCATGACTACAACTTCAAGAAGCGAGTCTACAAATTCTTTTTTTGATGAATATGTGCAATCATCTACCCATTTGAAGGAATTCATTGAGAACTCCCAAAAGGCTTTGGAGACACAATATCTGAAGGAGGTTAAAGCCGATTATGAAAGCGAACAATTGGAAAGGAGATTAGTTTTGTACTCATCCTTGGAAATGCATGCATCCGAAATCTACACGAAAGAAATGTTCAAACAGTTTCAAAAGGAGCTTATGAATTGTACATGTTACATCATGAACAGTGTCAAAAATAATGGAACTTATATTTCGAAAATGTATTTGGTTGAGAAGGCTACCCTGCCGGAGAATTGCAGAAGAAAATATCGAGTGACGGTTTTCATGTACGAAAAAATTGAATGCTCGTGTAAGAAGTTTGAACATTCCGGGATGATTTGTAAACACATAATCCGTTATCTTGACAAAAAACAAAAAATCAAGATACCGGAAAGTCTCATCATGGGTAGGTGGACAATGAACGTCAATAAAATTGTGGGGCCTCTTCCATATGCTCCTCCCGGTATTGGTAATGATGGTGCGTCACAGCCATTAAGGTATGGTGCATTGTGCAAATCTTTTCAAGATTTAGCTGCTTTCGGTAGTTGTTCTGTTTCACGGTATAAATACTTAATGGGTGTGATTGATAGAGAGAAGAGATATTTGAAAGATGCTTTTGCGGATGAAGAGCGTAGAGAAAGAACCCATGAGGCAAAAACTCAAGCGGACTACCAACATGATCCAATATTTGATCCTCCAACGTCGAAAACTAAAGGAAGGAAGAAAACAAAAAGATATAAAAGTGGAATTGAGACGACAACTTCAAAGATCAAGATCAAGCCTCGAAAGTGCAATTATTGTGGGGCGATCGGAGGAGAACATGATGCAAGAAACTGTCCCCTAAGGGAGGAGCATGATCGAAGAAATTTTTAGGTTTTAACCAAACAATTGTTGACAAGTAGTACATTAGTTCTTTTAACTTTTCTATTTAAGTTACATAATATTAACGTTATTTAAATTTACATATAATGTTGCATATTAATGTTATTTTTTAACAAAAATATTATCCAACTCTTATTATTAATATTAATATTGTTTAAAATATTTTCTACACCAAAACTCTTATTATCCAACTTAAAATATTGTAAGAGAATAGTGACAGAGCACCCAGCAAAGAGAAATTGCTAGAGGTCACACTGCAGCAATGACTCATTGCTGGGTACTCTGCTCCACCCAAAATTCATTGCCTCTTTTTGTTAACAAAAGTGAGTTTAGTAATATTAATATTTTTAAAATATTTTCCAACACCAAAACTCTTAAAATATTTAAAATATGCAGTATTAATGTAAAAATTTGAAAAAAGTGATTTAATCAACAAAGTCAACTAGACATTAAAATAGTCAATGTGAACTAGTGATAGAGTACCTAGCAATGAGACATTGCTGGTGGTACTTACTGCAGCAATGACTCATTGCTGGAATCTCTGTTTCATTCAAAACTCACTGTCCCTTTTTATTAACAAAACTGGGTTTTTAGTAATATTAATATTTTTTAAATATTTTCCAACACCAAAACTCATAAAATATTTAAAATATGCAGTATTAATGTAAAAATTTGAAAAAAGTGATTTAATCAACAAAGTCAACTAGACATTAAAATAGTCAATGCGAACTAGTGACAGAGTACCTAGCAATGAGACATTGCTGGAGGTACTTACTGCAGCAATGACTCATTACTGGAATCTCTGTTTCACCCAAAACTCATTGTCCCATTTTATTAACAAAACTGGGTTTTTAGTAATATTAATATTTTGTAAATATTTTTCAACACCAAAACTCTTAAAATAACTACAAAATGCAGTATTTGCGGTAAAATTTGAAAATTTTGATTTAATAAACAAAGTCAACTAGACCTTAAAATAGTCAAAAGGACCTGGTACAATGCCTCATTGCGGGGTATGATCACTGTAGCAATGATTCATTGTGGGGTGACTAAACTGTAAAATGTGTAAAATATGATATCTCCCGCAATGATTCAATGCTGAAGTCTGTGACCAGTTTTCTGGCAAGCTGTTAACATCAACATTGCGGGTGATTTACATAGTTTAAGAAAAAAATTGGCATGGTTCCGTTTATTTTTATAACTTACCAACCTGTTTCAACTAAATCTAAATCAACCAACCAACAACCAATCACCATTGCGGGTGATTTACATAGTTTAAGAAAAAAACGGCATGGTTCCGTTTATTTTTATAACTTACCAACCTGTTTCAACTAAATCTAAATCAACCAACCAACAACCAATCAACATTGCGGGTGATTTACATAGTTTAAGAAAAAAACGGCATGGTTTCGTTTATTTTTATAACTTACCAACCTGTTTCAACTAAATCTAAATCAACCAACCAACCAACATCAAATCTAAACGCAACATCAATCCAATAAAAATAATCATAATCAATAACAAAGAAAACACCGAAACAAATCCAAAATATAAACTATAGTCCCCTGTTCCTTTGTTGGATCCCATAGTCACTTATCCGTCTAGCGAGCCCTTTTGAAAGCTCCCAAGCTATGCGATACCGGAATGTCCAAATACCCAATACAAGCTCCCAAACAGCATCTCTCAACGATATGCCATTAAGTATAGCATCCATGTACTTGCACACGTAAATGCCACAATCATGGGTATTGGACTGCATCGGTCTTTCCTGTACGAAATGAACCTTCAACTTATGTCCATCAAATCTGGAAGGATCCAAGTAATGCAACATAGCTGGCACTATGCACTCCTAGAAAGGTTTGGTTTCATATAATTAGTAACCAACAATGACAAGTGTATGTAAATTGACTAGTAAAGTAATTACGAAGAACATAGAATACCATGTCATATATATATCGAGAGTAAATACTCTTAAGACTACCCCCCATTCAGCTAGAGGATCAATTAAAAGGAGCTTCTGTTGTTTAATGTCCAGAATGAACAAAAACCAGTGAGCATCATTGCAACAAGGGTAGAAAGCAAAGTCACAATCCAATAATGATGGCCCAATCCGCTGGACTGCATATGAATTATATAAACTATGCAGACCGGCCAACTGCACATCTGAAAGTTCAGCTTCGGGATGGGCCTGCAACATTGAAACAATTATAAAAGATCAAATGAACTACAAAATCAAAGAGTTATCAATTATCATTAACTTAGTAACGCATGAACTAAAAAGTACTTTTTGTTTTACCTTCAAGTTCTTGCAATAATCTTTTAACAGCAGTTGCATGAAAAAGCTGAAGTTAAAGAAGAACTTCTTAGCCGTGAGCTCCAGACCCGAGATGGACTCCCTAACCTTCAACAACTCTATGTAGGCATCCACGACATTGTTGTCTAAATCACATTCCGGCTTTAAGGTCTGGACATAATCCCAAGTAAGCTCAGCAGTGCCTCTATGATCTCTCCAAATAAAATCATTCTTATTACCCCCACCAGTGCTTGTATAGCCAAAAAATCTTCCTGTTTTTTAATGGCCTCGTCATATCAGCTGGTCGCCCAGGAACACCCCGCCTCAGTTTATCCTTCAACTTGTCTTCATCAGTGTCCATCTGCAAATACATTTCAAGAGCATCAAATCAAACACATATTCAAAATACGTACTGCAAGAATCAAACATAAAAATGGAATGATTTAACATACGTACATCAAGAATCATCCTCAAACTATCAGGAATAACACCACTACGACTACCGAATTTCACCATGCCACCTGCAAGTGGAGTCAACTCAGTAGCAGAAGTCAACTCAGAACTCCCAAAAGTACGCTCGGTAGTAGGAGTAACAGGGGTAGCAGTAGCATCAACCTACAAATGCATTGAGTATCAAACATTATATACACCTCTAAAACTAAAGAGTTAGACTACTCGAATAACATACTCGAATATGTATAAGACACACAATAGTAAAAAAAAGTAAAGTTCTAAAACTAAAGAGTAGTACCTCAGACTGAACAATATCAGACTGAACAACAGGGGGGGCGGATAGGGGGGTCGACTGTGAAGCAGGGGGAACAGTAGCAGCAACCTACAAATGCATTGAGTATCAAACATTATATACACCTCTAAAACTAAAGAGTTAGACTACTCGAATAGCATACTCGAATATGTATAAGACACACAATAGTAAAAAAAAGTAAAGTTCTAAAACTAAAGAGTAGTACCTCAGACTAAATAACATCAGACTGAACAACAGGGGGGCGGATAGGGGGGTCGACTGTGAAGCAGGGGGAGCAGTAGCAGCAACCTACAAATGCATTGAATATCAAACATTATATACACCTCTAAAACTAAAGAGTTAGACTACTCGAATAACATACTTGAATATGTATAAGACACACAATAGTAAAAAAAAGTAAAGTTCTAAAACTAAAGAGTAGTACCTCAGACTGAACAAAATCAGACTGAACAACAGGGGGGCGGATAGGGGGGTCAACTGTGAAGCATGGGGAGCAGTAGCAGCAACCTACAAATGCATTGAGTATCAAACATTATATACATCTTAAAACTAAAGAGTTAGACTACGCAAATAACATGCTCGAATATGAATAAGTACCTCAATCTGAACAGGATGAGAGACATGTACAGGGATAGCCGCAACGTTAGGGACTACAGTCTCATCCTATATTAGATGTCAATAACTCGATCAAACTATATATAATTCGGTGTAGTAGACTACTCGAATAACTTACTCGAGTAAGTACCTGACGAGGACGTTTACTGGCTGCCTGTGTTGGTGAATCATGAGAATCAGAAGCAAACTCCTGCAATAACACGATAAGATAACGATCATACACACATTCACATTCAATATAGTAGACTGGATTTTGGAATGACATAAATGAAACGCACCTCACGTGTACGTTTATGCGGTGAAGGAGGAGCACTTGCATCAAAATGCATATCCTGTGCACGTGAGGGTCTATCAAAACTGGGTCTACTGAATGCAGGACCCCTCTACTCAGTGTTGACTCGATCATAACGAATCAGAAACTCAGGAATGCACTCATAGAACCAGTCTGGGGGATCATGGCTGTGAATAGCATGCAATGTCCTCATCCCACAGTCAAGCTACACATATCATTAACTATTAATCATCTACCTAAACACCCTATAAAAATGCAACAATGAAATAAATGAATACAGGATTCAAATATTAAACTAAACTCTAAAACATACCGCATCAACCATGTCCTGCTGAGAGTACCAGTCACGCGGCACTATCTTGCGTGGATCAACACCCACAAAACGAGCAATCCTCAGCTTACTATGGGTCCTATATCAGTACATATAATGGTCAATGCTCACGTACTGCCCCTCTCCAACGGGCTCTATCTGGCCATCAAGATAAGCATATCACTCATCCCGATACTGTCTCAGAGTAGTCATATGCTGGTCCCTCTGCCAACGAGATAACCTATCCCTCCGTATAGCAGACATATCAATAGGATCATCTGGAATATCTTGCAGCATACCGAACTGTCTCAAGACTCTGTCTGGCATGACATACTCGACAATCTCGAAGCAAATAAGTGGAATATGGCCGAGACTCATATACGAAGCATCCATCAGCTCGACATCATACTGTTCCTCAGAATAGTCCACCGCATCAAAGAATAATCGATAAGGCTCCCATGTCAGCCAACTCATCTCAAATCGGTCAAAATCCCCTCGGTACTGACCTAAAAGCAAAACAATAAGGGAACATATGAAATTGGATAGTTCAAAAGCATGCAAATGTTTATTCGAAGGAGAGTTCAAATAGTAAATATGCCTAAAAAGAACAGTACCTGTATGGTGGTGAGGGTTCTCCCTCCGATCAGGGTTCGGCTCAGCCCATGCCAAAGCCCTCGGTCAAACAAGCTCCACCCCAGGTACAATCTTAGGAGCACCAGGTAACAACCTCTCGTGTGCCCACAACATCAGTAGCATCGTGCATCCATTAAGTGCTGTTGCACTCTTATGAGCAGCCTTGGTCAAACCTCTAAACAAATAGCTCAATACAACAGCTCCCCATGCATACGATTTAATCCGAGGTGAATCCTGGATGAGCTGTAAGTACCTGCGACAAAGAAAATACAGATTAAGTAAGAATACAGGGCAAAATAAGGGCATAATAATAAATGAGAATACAAGAATTATAGTGTCAAATTGAAAATAAATGAGAATATAGGGCTTCATATGTAAAATCAACAAAAAAGGACAAGTGAAGGACTAAGATGCTATAAACTAAAATTTAAAAACTGAAATGCAACAAATACAAGTAAATACCTCGGATGCACGGTATATCGACTCGATGAAGGAAACAATATGCCCCCAATGATGTATAAAAGATAAGCTCGTGTGTAAACCACAAGATCCTCTTCTAGCCCCCCCTCTGGTAGCTCCGCATATCGTTCCCTTAATTTGTAAAGCTTGACCCCGTCCCTATACATATCTTTACACCCCACCTCATCCAATCTTGCATCGTGCCATTCCCTCATCCAATACGCCTTCGGAGCGTCAAGCTCCCTATGAGTAACTGGACGACCCTTAAAAGGGAGGCCCATAATTATGTATACATCCTCGAGGGTGATGGTCAACTCACCAAATGGAAAGTGAAAGGTGTTAGTCTCTGGCCTCCACCTGCAATTACATTCATACACAAACATCACAAACATTGCCAATGACGATTCAAATAAATGAGAAAATTGATTACAAATTAGTACCTTTCCACTAAGGCCATTATCAAACGAATATCATTTTGTGGAACTGAACGATTGTTCGTGAAAGCCGAGAAACCCCATTGGCTCAGCAACTCACGCTGGGGATCCGAAAGTATCCACTGCTGATGATTAGCTGTGTACTGCCGTACATCCAGCTTATCCCGCACACCTCCCGCCCATATGGTAGTACTAATATGATCATCCTGCATCGTCAGGAGTGATCTAACAATAGGCCCGCACTCATTCTCCATAGTAACTGCAAAGTGCACAATAAAAAATACTTTATAATCCCAACTTAAACACGAAACATTTATAGAACCGTTATTTTCTATTTTAAGTCCTACCGAAAAATTGGCATGACTCATTCGTTTATAAGCTAGCCACAACCAATCAATCAATATAGCACAAATGATAGCACAAATATAGCACAAATGATCTTTATAAACCATAAAAAAACAGATAACAGAATTTCAAACTTCTAAAGGGAAAAAATTTCGAACTTTACAACTAAACATTGAGAAAGATTACATTTTTAAACAATATGTCAACCCAATTTATTTAACAATCTCAATCACTACTCACTGCAAAACGTAAAAAAATGACAAATACTCTATGATTAGCTGAATATGATATAGTAATAAACAACAGGAAAATGGGTAACAACAAGAAGAAGAATCATCACTCAGACACATGTTTCCAACTTCAAGTAAAGCGAGACAACAGATAGTAATATTATCGCCAACACCAAGCGAGACACATGTCTAAAATTGGTGTGTTTAATCTTAACCCGTGTTCCCGCAGTATTCATAAGCCCAATACAAAAAGGCATCTCACAAAAGCCTGCAAAAATAAAAAAGCCCGTAGTTTCAAAATGAGACACTCTACTCGGGTCGGATCATAGCTTCATGAAGCTTGATCTCAAGTGTGTCTTCTTCAACTGTAATAACAAACATTCTTAACTAGTTTTTACTATGTCTTTGTTGTTTCTGAAACCATAATATTAGTTTTAATTCTAAGTTGTAAGAAGAAATGCAAAGAGTGTTTAACAAGAGAGATTTTCTGTGGGGCATTTTATCAAACAGGTTGAGAGCATTACCTCAAAGCAGCAAAACAAGAACATATTGAAACTCTGTCAAACCAAACAACAATAATAAGAATGATGGTCAATCTAAGATTAATAATGATGGGTCAATGAGTCATTACGAGGCTTACAACCTAATAGAATTGCGACAATGTGATCATCTCATCTTACACTCAAACATCTTTATCACTTAACAGCCCTAAAAACAATCTATAAAAAAGGTGGAAGCAGCAATGACCCATTGCGGTAATATGTGACTGTGTGTGTATATGTGTGTGTATAAGCATGTATCATACCTGAGTAGCTGAATCGCCTGAGAAATGCTTTGAAATCGCCTGAAATCGCCTAGAGTGGGAGAATTAGGTTTTTGATATTATGAAATTAGGGATTTCAGGAAGAAACGGGTTAAACTCGGGTCTCGTCTGCCGCAATGGCTCATTGTGGAAGTAGCAATGGGTCATTGTGGCAGCGGTGGTTATTCTGTAATTTCGCCAATTTTAAGTAATAGTTTGTTTAAATAAAGAATTTATTAATAGAAATATATAAATACAAAATAAAAATATAACAACCAAATAATAAATATATTAAGAATTTATGCATCAATTAAAATTATTTATATATTTATTATCTATTATTTTACAATTATATAAAAATAAAATTAAATTATTTGCAGCAATGAAACATTGCAATAGGAGCATTGAGTCAAAGCTGTAGTACTCCCGCAATGTACTCCTGCAATGTAATATTGCGGAGCCCGCATTGAAACAAAGCGGCTATACTCCCGCAATATAACAATGCGGCAGGTGGTTACTATCACATGTGGCTGTGGAAGGGCACCCTAATATAATATATTTTTGAATTATTTAAATATATAAAATATAAAATATATTTATTCGGATTCGGATATTATCGGATACATATTCGTATCCGTATCCGTAATTATCGGATTCGAATACGGATAATATCCGTTTTATTTCGGATACGGATAATATCCCCAAATTTAAACTACAATATTTCTGGGCTAAATTATAGTTCTCAAGAGGCCCGTGAATCTTTTGTCTACATAAACACATTCTACAATCCTAAAAACCTATCTCAACTATTCTGCATCGATGAAGAGGTACGTGCCCAAAGAATTATGTTTTCAGATTTTCTTAAACCTACCCGTCAAGTCTATATTGCGATTCAAATGTGTATGCAAATCTTGGAATAACATTTTCAGTAGCGCATCTTTTGCTTATTCCTATCTCGCTCATAAGAAAAGCTCCTCGAACACAAAAAAATACATATTATTTGAGTATGATGATTTTTACTCGGCATATAATATCGACGGAACTCAAACATGTTATGATATTGAAACTATGAACCATATGGGGTGTTATATACCAATATTTTCAGATACTGGTCTTGAACAATACGAGAGCTCTTTTTTAAAGATTTATGGAATATGTGATGGGTTGTTATGTTTATCTGATGGACATTTGCGTTTGAAAAGTACTATATATTTATGGAATCCTATTGCCAGAAGAGGAAAAAAAATTCGGGACTCGCATCTATATAAAACCAGCAGAGGGGTTGCGTATAGTCTGGCTTTTGGCTATCACGATGATGATTACAAGGTAATTAAGATTGCTCGTTATCGGGATAGATATGTTGTTTGTATTTATAGTCTGAGCAAGGATGCATGGGATTTTTTAACTTTAAATCTTCTGGATAGCATTCACTATGGTGAAGATTATGACAATTACATGCACTATCCGAATGCCATGTTAGTGAATGGTGTTGCATATTTTCTGAAAGAAGAACCTTATCAAGTTGTGTGTTTTGACATCGTTTATGAGAGAATTCAAGTAGTTGATTTACCAAAACATTTTAAGGCGGATACGAGTTTTGTTATGAAATTGTATGGAGATTCCCTAGCCCTCTTGGAATATTGCGAGAGTGGACTAGTTTCTACTGAGTTGGTTATGTGGACATTGAGCGGAATGCTTATGTGGGAGAAGAGGTTCTGCATTGATACTGAAAATAGCTATCCATTGGGGTTCATAGATGATGGTAAAATTATTTTGAGGACCTGCGATTCATATGAGTTTAGGTTGTTCAACCTCGTGACTAATCAGTTGACAGAATTGAAATTTCGACAGGGATTTGAAACTTTAGAGGAGAGAAGAGCTTTATGGGGAATAGATTCTTTTGCGGAGAGCCTTGTTCTAGTTGATAACAGCACCAAAGACGAATACATTAGGATAGAGCGTTGTTCTGCTCATACTACGGCCTTTACATTGCAAAAATGGAAAGAATGATGATCAAGAGGAAGAAACGGAAGGGCCATAATGACTCAACCAAGAAGTTGCACAGGTGCACAGCTTATTTGGTTTATGTGTTAAGTTCCAAGATACGCGACTCCTCATGGATTTCGTCTTCAATTCAGATTTCAGAATGTCCTATGGATTTTTGGTTTTATTCTCGACCACATTTCCATTTTTATCAAACTTTATGTTATCATGTCTTAATGGGAAAATAGATTTTTTCGACAACCAACTTATCGTGTCTTTAGAAACTTATCATTCAACTATAATTTTTTTTCTTTTACTCACTAATGTTGGGTTCATATTTTTATTAGTCACTAACATTAGGTTCGGATTTGATTATTAGCATTATGTCAATTTTTTGTAATATTATTAAAATATAGTGTTAACGAGTACAAAAATTGTCATATACGTCTCTTAAAAAAACTTATATGCGTCACTCTGGACTTGTCATTGCTCCAAGTGATGGCGATTGATGGATAATTCATACTATAGATCAACTCAGTATTTGCATTCTTTGACAATAAAATCCTTCTGGAACATTCTTTGCAAGAAGCTTGATTGTTGACAGATTATATCCCAAATTGCAAAGAAAGCCATAATAATCACTGGTAGTAGTCTCATAAATTAGCCCAGGATTCATTACTTGTTCTATGTTCACTACTTCACTTCCCCTGCTCCAAAATCATACGGTGTAGCTTCTTCTAAGACTGGTAATTTTAAGATAGGAGGATCCATCGCTACTCATTAGTGATCCTTATGGACGATACTTGTGAGTTGCAGCTGAGGCATAAACTAAATCTTCAACATCTTATTTATAAAATTAAACATAGAAGCCGTACATCATATGATCCAGATCGGTTACTGGACCTATCATAGGCTCAAAACAAAAGAACTCCGCATTCTGTACTTGTCATTGCTCCAAGTGATCCCAACCAAAAACCTCACTCTCAAAAGAATATTTTGTCGAGAAATTCACATCATAACTTAGCTTCTCACACTCACACTCCTTTGTAAAATGTAGTGTGTGTGGTATCACTTGCACCTTGATATGTTCAGGAGCATCAACTGTTACCTCATATACTGTCTCGTCTTCATCACCCACATTTGTAACACTTCTTGTTATATTTATGTTGAAATTCTTACATTTCCTTAATAGAAAGCAAATCCTAGATCCATGCATATGCCCTTTTTAATAATTTTACAGGATCTTATACTTTTTAATAGGACCAAACGAGGTTTTGAAAGAAATTCCCAATAAACGAGTCAGTCAAGGGAGTAATTTAAGGAGAAGTAAATCCAAAATCAGATTATTAAAAGAGAAACATGGTAAACCTCGTAGATTTTATTGCAATGGAAAGAACGAAAGGAGAGGTAAATCAAATAGATCAAGGGCTATTGGCTATTCTGAAAACTGAATTACAATTTTATAAGGCCTCTCTTTAAGTGGTGGCAGTGTCGTAAATGGACTTCGCTTAATTGTGCAATGAATCTAAATTTACTACGTCGAACTTCGAAAGTTCATTTCAATTTATGTTACATTAGTAAAAATATTGAACTCTAATTTAAGCCATAAATAACTGGTGTCAATAAGATAATAAAAGTATTTCTATCTTATCATAATTGAATTATTCATTAATTAATATAGATTTTAAAGAATATGTAAATTTTAGTGGAGTTAGCTAACTCAAAATAGTAAACAAAACTTTTATGCCATGTAGGAAACACCAAATATTTCATACATAATAAAAAAACACCACAAATCCCATAACAAGCAAGATAATGTTTACACCAAGTACAATTAAAAAATAAAAGCAAACATGATAAAAGATCATAAAGTCAGCAACATAATAATCACTAACCAGTTCAACATAATAAAATAGCAGAATGCAAAAAAAGGGCCTGAATTCTGAAAAAAAATGTTTAAATTTCTTTTATATAGTTCTAATATAAACAAATTTTGAAAAAAAGAAAACATAATTATTAATGTTAATATTAAGTTAAATAAATTATAAAATGACATGTGTCGAGTAATAGGCTAGTATCAAATAATATATCTAAGCATAATAATAAAAATACATAGATATTACACTAATTACTAAACAAATACTAATAAAAATACAGGAATATCACATCAAAGTGCTAATATTATTAAAAGCAGTCCAACATTCTAGCTATCTAAGTTCCTAAACTAAAACTAAAACTGAAGGAATGAAAAAAATTCGGTGCTCCAACAATCTACTAAATCTTCCTTAAATCACTAAAATCAACATTTCCTTACTTATTTTTAAGGAACGGTACCCTCATTTTATGGATTCCTTAACTATTATTTTCAATAAATTAATTCGACCATTATCTCTTTCTTTCTTTTATTTATTGCATTTTTGTTGATGAAATGCATTTTTAATTACAAATTATTAAATAGGTAATAAGAATAAGAAGTATTGTTAAAAATAAATATACTTATCACTATCTTAAATTGCTAGGAGCTAATATTTTATAATATATTTAACTATTATACTAAGAGTCTGTAGGAGTCTGTTGTAATGATTGAATCAAGTTCATAATTATATGCATCGCAAATCAAGAGAGAAAATAGTGAGCCAGAAGAGATGAATCTGCATTATCATTTTTAGCCTCTGTCTTTTACAATCACCTCAGTTTGTTTATATAAGACAGAGAACATAAGTTTGGCTACTGGACAAAATAAATAAAACGTTCCTCTACCTAACAACCTTAATTTGCTATAGGAAAATAGAATGACAGCTTGGAAAATAGATGTGTTCCCTTATTACTCCCCCTCAAGTTGGAGATGATGGCAAAGCTGAAGCTCCAATCTTGCGAAGAAGATGACGGTGTTGTTGAACTGGGAGGATCTTGGTAAGTATATCAGCTATTTGGTCAGAAGAGGAAACATGAGAGGGTTGGATGACACCATCTTTGATCTGATCGCGGACAAAATGGCAGTCTATTTCCACGCTCATGTTGTACAGGATTAGAAGTTATGGCCAATGCTGCTTTATTATCACACTTAAGTTGTGTAGATGGCAGATTTTTGAAGCCCAGGTCTTTGAGAAGGATGGATAACCATGTGACTTTGCAAGTGGTCATGGCCATTGCACGGTATTCCTCCTCAGCGGATGAGCGATCCACCACACTCTGTTTCTTCGACTTCCATAATATAGGTGATGTGCCCAGAAATATGCAATAACCTGTAGTAGATTTCCTGGTGGCAAGACAGCTAGCTCAGTCGCTGTCGTAGTAGGAAGTAAGGTGAGCATCACTAGAGGAGGCTAGTAAGATGCCCTGTGAAGATGATCCAGCAAGGTATCGAAGGAGGCATTTTGCAGCTTGAAGGTGTGTTGTTGTAGGGGCATTCATATATTGACTGAGCGTGTGGATTGTGAATGCTATATCAGGGCGGGTTATTGTCAAATATATGAGCTGGCCAAGTAAGTGTTGATAAGGGATAGGGTTGGGAAGTGGGTCTCCAGTAGTTGGTGTAAGTTTGAGGTGAGAGTCCATAGGGAGTGAAAGAGGTTTATAATTAAGCCATGTTCTGTGAGAAGATCGAGGGTGTATTTTTCTGTGATATAAAAAAGTCAGAGATTGATCTGTATACCTCAAGACCTAAAAAATAGCTGATAGGCCCGAGGTCTTTCATATGAAATTGGGCAGAAAGCATTTGTTTAAGGTGAGAAATATCAGCCATGTGAGAGCCACAAATCAACAGATCATCGACGTAAACAAGTACAACAAGAGTAGTGGTAGGTGTTTGCTTTAAGAAAAGGCTGTAGTAAGATTTTGACTGTTTAAAATCAAGGCTGAGAAGGGTTAAAGATAGTTTTGAAAACCATAAACGAGGGGCATGTTTAAGGCCGTATAGAGCTTAAAGTAACTTGCAAACTAAGTTAGATTTAGAGATACCTTTGTCTGCATCATTCAGAGAGATTCTACACCCAAGATGGGTATATCCAGGTGGCATTTTCATGTATACATCTTCGAGGAGCTCGCCATGTAGAAAGGTGTTGGATACGTCCATATGGAAAGCGTACCAGTCTTCTATGGCAGCAACAACCAATATGGTTCGTACTGTTGTCATTTTGGCAACAGGTGCAAATAATTATGTGTAATCCTCTCCATATTTTTGTCTGCAACCCAAGATGACAAGATGATATTTATGTCGTTCAATGCTACCATCCGGGTTAAAATTTGTTTTAAATAACCATTTGCATCCAATTGTTGTTTTGCCTTGTGGGAGTTCAGTTACAGTCCAGGTGTCATTTCGTTCAAGAGCTTCTAATTCATCATTCATAGATGACACTCATTGATGTTGTTGGACCGCTTCCTTAAAATGAACGGGATCCTTTGTTGTGGTGACAATAGCAAGGAAGCAGTTAAAAGATGTATTGATTGACAAATCTGCAATGCTGGCCGCTGGTTGTGCAGAATAGTTAGTAACATAATCTTGTTGCCACTGTGGAGGTCGATGAGCTCTTGTATATCGTCGAACAACAACAATGTCATCTTGTATGTCATTGTGAACAGTGAAGGATTTCGAGCACATAAACGCAACGGAAACAGTAATTAAAAAACGTAAAAATCATAATTTTCGAAACCCGCCGCAGGATCCATGCGAAAAATATATATTTAATTCGTAGATCAGATTGTTTACCTTAAGAAGCTTTACCTAATGGTTGACTAATGGAGATCCAAAGTTTGTTCAATCACCACGCATCCCGCTCTCGCGATCTACGCTCTATCGGTATCCACACGAATGCTTGAACTCATGGATTGGATGTGTACTAGCACAAACTCGTTTCTTCTTGCTCTCTCCATCTTCTCTCTTGGTGGCTAGGGTTTTAGTAAAAGTCTTGCACTCAAAATCAGCCACACAAGAGATATTATATAGAGAGTATAATAAGAATTATAACTCTTAACTAATTAGGAGTTATTATTAATTCGAAATTCCTATTTGTATAATAATTAAGTCACACTTAATTATTTAACAAATGAATTTCATAATTAATATTAGTAAATTCGAATATCAATATTTATCTAATTAATTAAGTCATACTTAATTAATATTATACATAATTCGAATTACTTTAATATAATTTAAATCCAATTTAAATTAAATAATCCTTCAAGCATTCTTAGTGTGTGACCCTATAGGTTATTATTACGTTGACAACGAATTTTAAATCTAATTTAAAATCGTAAACAATGAGCGGCATCTGGTAATACATCATTGCTACCCAAGTAATAATAATTGAATCGGTGATCGATTAAACCTTTCGTGAATAATGTACAATATAATATAATCGCTTTAACCAAATATTATAGATTAAACTAGAGGCATGTAATGTGTCATCCTCATCATAGTTTAATCCAAGTTTCCTTGATCAATGAGTAGACTATCATATCAAATCAATATTTGAGCGTGGCCACGCATTTCATAGTCTAGCTCACACAAGAGGCCAATAATATCACTCCTAAAATAGGAGGGTTAAATCCCATCTAGATCATTCATAATTCTCATACGATTCATAATAGACCCAATGTCCACTTTTATCATTACTCGGTCAAGGATAACTTTTAATGGAATCAATGTATATTAATTCTCATATAGAATTATAATGACTTCGGGTCTAAGGACCATTACATCATTATCAC
This sequence comes from Apium graveolens, assembly GCF_009905375.1. Classification (NCBI taxonomy): domain Eukaryota; kingdom Viridiplantae; phylum Streptophyta; class Magnoliopsida; order Apiales; family Apiaceae; genus Apium; species Apium graveolens. Next base: position 8,028,254 of record NC_133650.1, on the reverse strand, counting down.
TGTGAGAATTACTTATGACACAACAGACATGTAGAATCTCACATTGGGTCTGTCCAGCACCATGTACATATACATCTACCTGTGTTTTTGACTTTAGTATCATCATACCTATGATCAATGAGATGTGATCATCATTCAACAAACACACCAGTCTTAATGCATTATTATTGTCCCTTAATAATAATACTCGACTAGGGACCTTTAGGAATATTGATACTATTCTCAAAATCTCATTTCTAAGTCACGTACTTAGAGATATAGAATTGCATATCATATTCCAAGGACATTTATTAATCTAACATTTATATCGCAGTAAATTAAGAATTAATAAATTATAAAGGGAATAATCGATAGAATATAAACATTAATAATCCTAATGTCTTAAACTAAAATATCATAGTGTTATCTCTAGGGCACAAACACTAACAAACAAATGGCTGTGAGGTTTGTAAATCATTGCTGGTTGCAGGGGATGGATGTCTTGAGAACTCATCAGAAATATATTTCTCATCAAACATGTGCAGACTTTGAGTTTGAACAGGGAGAGGCTGCATATAATGTAAACCCGCATTCGGTGAGAAGGGGAATATTTCTTCATGAAATTTGACATCTCTTGAGACAAATTCAACCATTGTGCTCAAGTCTAGAAGTCGATAGCCTTTCTTGGTAGGTGGATATCCTAAGAACACGCAAGGAATACCCCGAGCTGCAAATTTGTCAGTAGAAACAGTTGGGATGTAACTAATGGCAAGACACCCAAATACCCGGAGATTATCATAATCAGGAGGTTCTGCATACAAAGCCTCATAAGGTGATTTGTTACTCAACAAAGGAATGGGTAACCTGTTAATCAGGTGCACAACAGTCAAAACACAATCGCCTTATAGGTGCAGGGGCAAATTTGCTTGAAATCGCAAAGCACGAGCTGTTTCCAAAATAAACCGATGCTTTCTTTCAACTCTTGCGTTTTGTTGTGGCCTATAGGAGCAGCTTGTTTGATGGATAATGTCTTTATTAGCACAAAATTGCTTACACAACGCATTCGCAAACTCCATTCCATTGTCAGACTGTATAGATTTAATAGAAGCAGCAAAATGAGTCTTGACGTAGTTGTAGAAAGCTTTCAACGTCTTCAAGGAGTCTGACTTATTGGACAATAGATAAACCCAAGTGTAACGTGTATGATCATCTACCAAGGTAAGGAAATACCTACAAGTTCCTTTTGTATTTTCTTTATAGGGTCCCCAGATATCTAGATGCACTAAGTCAAAGGCTACTTTAGCATGTGATTTACTACTGGGAAATGAGAGTTTAGTGAACCTAGCAAGTGGACAGGTGAGACACACAGTTGAGTAGTGTTTGAGAAAATTAGGAAGATTACTGATCTGTTTGACTTTATCAATAGGCGCATGCCCCGGTCTATGGTGCCAGAGGTTTAGATTAGCACTGGTTTTGGAAATAAGTGACACATGTTGAGATTTTTTATTTGATGCTTGTGTATGATGGGTAAAAGAGTGTACAGGAAGCACTAATGGTTTATGTGGACTATAATAATATAAACCATCTCTAGCAAGACCTACTCCTACCACTTTATGAGAGCTAACATCAACAATGCAACAATGGTTTGAGAAAAATTGAACTTGACAATTATTATCCTTTATTAGCCTTTGAACAGACAATAAATTGTGCTTAAAATTGGGAACACGCAAGACACCGATAAGGTTTAAACTATTAGGTAAAGAGACAGTACATGTATGTGATATTACAGTGGTATCCCCATTTGGCAGATTAATACGAGGTGAGTTACTTGTTGGAGCTACATTTTGAAGAAAGGTCATATGGGGCGTCATGTGGTCCGAAGCACCGGAGTCCAGAATCCATTCATGATTCAGGGTGGTTGAGTTATGACAAGATATCATTCCAGAAAATGGAACTCTAGATCATCCTCCGGTTCTAGGGCCTTTGTGGAGCTTAACTGTAATTGAGGCACCGGTTGTGTTAACTGCTCGAGCTACTGAGGTGATAGGCCTGGACTAGTTGAGTTTGAAGTTGTTGTTGCATTAGCCGCCATCTTGGAGAGTACTGATTTTGAAGGCCATTTAGACAAAGGAGTATTATTCAAATACGCCCTCTTGGTGCATTGATGATGCATCTGTGTTTTGGATGCCATGGAGGGTATCCAATTACGGTCCAACACCTCTTACGGGTGTGGCCTTTGACATTACAAGCAGAGCATTGTACAGGCCTCTGATTATCAGAAGAGTGAGGTTGGGTGCTCCTACTGTACATAGCTGATAATTCGAGATCAGGAGTGACTGAATGTAACAGATTTCTTTGTGCTTCTTTTTGCTGAAGGACAGAGACAGCTTGCTCAATACTTGGCAAGGTAGCAGACATTAGTAGCTGACTACGTTGAGGACCATAGACTTCATTTAGTCCATTCAAAAATTGAAAAAGTCTAGCTTCCTCTTGTTGCACCTCTATTTTACTCAAGAAGATTTTTATTTCATCAGTGGGTTAAGAATGGCAGGAAGAAGGTTCATCGAGTCAACCTCTTCACACAATGTTTTCATTGTGGTGTAATATTCATTAATGGAGGCAGTATGTTGACGAACTTCATAAAGATCTTTGCTTAGCTTATATTTGCGCGACCCATTTGTCAAAGTAAATCTCTTTTCCAAATTTTTCCACAATTTAGATGCATTATTCATAAACATTATAGATTGACGAACAGTTGAAGAAACATTACCTGTTATCCAGGCAATAACCATGTTGTTACAAGCTTCCCACATTTCCGCCTTTGTGTCATCATCTTGTGGCTTGGTTATGGTTCCATTCACGAAACCCAGTTTGCGTTTGGAGGCTAGGTTTATTTCCATGGATAGACTCCAAGATCTATAGTCTGCTGAGCCTTGCAGCTTTTCTACTTGAATAGATGTAGCATTGTCTGAGAGGTGAAGAAAGAGTGGGTTTAGCATGTCTTGATAGGATAGTCTAGCAGGGGTTCCCATTGTAGTCACAGATCAGATGTAAAGAAGAATAAAGTTTGAGTTTTTAAGATAGAGACTAGAGAGAGAAAAGTAGATATGAGAGTGTAGAAAGATTAATGATAAGGAAAGGTGTTTGTTAAGAAAGAAAAGATTGACAGTATCAGAGAACTAGGAGAATCTTGTATAGAGGCAGGAAAGAAGGCTTTGATACCATGATGATTGAATTAAGTTCATAAAAATATATGCATCGCAAATAAAAAGAGAAAATACTGACCAGAAAAGATGAAGCTGCATTATCAATTTTAGCCTCTATCTTTTACAATCACCTCAGTTTGTCAAATATAGGACAAAGAATATAAGAGTATCTCCAATGGTGTTGGCTGTAATTGGTTGGCTAAACCGGACATGTAAGACAACAGTTAAAATTTGTTGAATCTGCAACACATTGTACTTCGATGGTATTAGCTATATTGGTTAACTATATTTTAAAAATGGTATGTTATTAAAATTTTATGTTATAAATAAAATATATTACTTCAATATGGTAATAAATTATTAGATTTTCTTTTACGGATTTTTTACAAGTTTGTAGTGGTTAAACAAATATAATCAACATCAAGAGGTTGGCTATATTTATAGATAAGGGGAATGTACCATTGGAGATGATTTTTTTTACAAAATCTCTATATTTTTCATTTATAGTAGCTCAGGGTTCTACATGGTTGAAAATGCTCTAAGTTTGGCTACCGGACAAAATAGATAAAACGTTCTTCTACCTAACAACTTTAATTTGCTACAGGAAAATAGAATGAATGCCGAAAAATAGATGTGGTCCCTCGTTATGTTGGACTTCTCTTCCTTGGTTTCTTTTTTCTGAAATAAGATTCCTCCTCTGATTAGAAGTTGATAAAATAAATGTATATTTTGCAAATATAAATAGAAACAACTCATAAACTATAGTTCCCATTGTAAAAGTATATGTACAATCTTCAACACACAAGTTATATCAAAAGTAAACAACATTTTATAGTTGGCATAAACAATAAAGAGTTGTCAAAACTGCAATTCCATTCATGTAAATTAAAATCATCAACTAACTTGACCACAAAACACCAAATACAAGTAATACGCTCCACTCAGCAAGATTCGTGTGATCCTTCGCCAGAGACAAGAATTATCATATAGCAAAAGTGCTCTCTGGCACCCATATCCTAAGGCACCGATCATAAAACGAGCAAGTAGCTACTGCAGTACTCTTCTTTTTGCCATCATGAGATGTGCTTATTTTCTGCCAATCTGCTCCATATGCAAGGGATTCATGCTTAGTGTATGTTTCAATTACGTCAGCTCCATCTCCATTAATTTTGACGACTGCAAAGCCATTGTGCATACAAGCTGCCAAGACTATGCCTGGTACGAAAGGATGTTGTTTGATTCTCCAAACTCCTCCTAAACAGATTGAAGTTTCATTTACAGGTTTTGAGATTGATCTAACATCCCATATCCTTAGATACTCATCGTAGCTACCAGTAAGTAACATATGAGGGTTATTGAGACTCTTTGATATACAACATACCCCCATCTTATGAGCTCTAGAATTCTGAAATGCCAAGTCCGACAAACTCCGTAAATCCCAACCACTGAAATTGCAGTCATCTGAACCAGTGTACACAAGATTTGGCTGGTGATGATCAAAACAAGTAGCCCAGACTTCAAATTCATGTGCTTTCCATTCTTGTACTATCTCTAGTTGAGATTCGAGAAATGAGACAACCGAAATTGAACCATTGGAGAGTCCCACTGAGATGGATGTTGCGAAGGGATTCCAGTCCAAGCATAAGCACATGGATGAACTAATTTCTTCAGCGTTCACCTCTGTCATTATATTACCTGCATCCAACAAATGTTCCGATATACTTTTCAGGAAAATATCATTTTATGTATATGTCAAGTCAATTTTCACCAATGTATTACATTTCACATAGTAATGACCACAACTAGTTCAAGTCATTTTATTCAAGCTTTTCAGAAGTAGTTCACTTTATGGTGTGCCTTGATGTATTAAACTGGTATAGTACTTAGTCAAAACCATGATAAATATTTATATGCTTTAGTATAGAGTATTGTAAACTTCTCTACCAAAAACTAAATCTATTATCCATATATTAAAGCATTAAAATCAATAACCAGAAACAAAGAAAATGACAACTGGACTCACCATTAGCTACTGTTCCATCTCCCTCATTTTCAATACGATGAAGTCTTAAGTGACCATTCGCATCAGCGTGTGCAAGCAAAGGAAATACATTTTCTCCAACAGGATTCCATTTCATATCAAAGATACCCGCAGTTTCGACTCTATGAATCAAGTCAAAACCACCACCACCCGCATCAGCATTAACATCAAATAAAGAAATGCTACCTAAACGACTGGGGTGATCACCCTCTTCAAGTGTGTAAGTTGCGGCAGCTAGCAAGTGTTGAAATGATTCGTGCGGACAGAACTCCACCACATCCGCGTTGCCGTCTAGAAAGCAATCTGCCACGTCCATTCCTAGAAAGAACAAAAAATAATTAGGCTTATGAGAGAAACTAGTTCTGTTTGATTCAGCTGGGCATTTTTTAGAAGAAGATACAAACAAGGTTAATATCTTATAGAGCTGAAGAAGACTTAAAAAAACAAATAAGAAGTTAGGAAAGCTGATGATTGCAAAAAGATAATTTACTTTGTAGATATAAAAGAAGCAAAACAAAATGACTGATTTATTGAAATTACAATGTTGACACTTCCTGTATATTGACTGATTTACAGTGTATGAGTGTATCTAAGAGGGTGTTTGGATTGCTGATAGGAATGAGAACAAAGGGAAATGGGATTTGGGAATGGGAATGATTTTACCAAAGTTGCAAGTTGAATCAACATTAAAGTGCATTTGTGTATTTTTAAAATCCAGCATTGGGTTATGACTCTCTCCATCTCCTGGGGGATGATCATTTACCAATTAAGGATGGGAGCAGCAGTTAATTAGTATCGTCTAATATAACATTAATAGCTTTAGTTCTAATCCATACATAAGCTACAAGTAAACGCAAATCTAAAAATCAAATCACTGCCACCAAATTTATTGGGTAATAACAAACTCTTCCTGAAAATCTTCTCATTCACACAACTGACAGCACAACAGACATAAAGTAGAGTCTAGTTGAGCAGTGGAAAAAACGCAAGTCCGCATGTGTGATGAGGTCAAAAATTAAACTCTAGCAGTAGATTAGTGGCAATACGTTATTTAATAAAACCCTCAAACCTGCAGTTCTCAGCATAAATACAGTGTACAATTTTACATATATAAATATCAGTCATTTACAAGACACGGATTTAAGGAATTCTTACAAAAATAAAATACAAAAAATAATACATATTATTTATACGCACCTCTCCCGTACCCCAAAAGATGAACAATCACAAAAAAGGACTCAATTAGAACTTCACAAAGTTACAGTAACGTAGTTGAATTAAAATATATCAATATTTTAGGGGTGAGATCACATACAAAATATTATTGCCATCTTGCGGACCGGGTGTTTGATTACATGGACATCATATAAATGAAATTCTCCCAAGCTATATGGTAAAATAATTTATAGTTGATTCGAAAAAAATCATAATTTAGAGATAGTGGACCAACACTAATGCGGACCTAAGCAGGTTGCTATGAATGCTTGATAGAGTCAAACTGTCTCAAAACATGTGATCATCTCAACAGTGAATACTAAAGTATTTATATCAGTATTCTGAATCAAGTGATGACCAGGACTGGTATACATACTCATATGATTATTAAAACCTGTGACCCTAAAACTGAAGAGCTTTTACGTACAATTTGGCTTTAACCTACCGTGAAACCAACAAGGGTTCCTTCCATCTTATTTTCCAATATAAGCTAGAAGAATACTCTAATAACTAAGGTGAGACTCTTCAAAAATGTTGAGATACCGGATGTTGTACTCATTTTAACTATAAACTGCTCAATTTTTTGTGAAGAAAAACTAAAATAGGAGAAAAAGCTATATGATGATAACGATAAAATGTAACTCCAAAAGCAGTCATACAATTGCCACTGCAAAAAACCTTTCCGTGAAAAAAAACATTAAAAAAAAACATCAACTAATATTATAGAATCTAAGATAATATATATTTATTTACATGAACATAAATGAACAACAAGACTCTTAAACTATTCCAATTTAAGACACATGTTTCGCAATGGTAGCATCCTCATTGCATATACTGGAAACAAGAAACCTAAACCGTCGATATGAGTCTGAAAAATTAGAGAGACTACAGATAAGCAGATTATAAATTGCTAAATTACTTGTAAACAAAATCTCCAAAGGTATTTAAGCCAAAAAAAACGCTCTGAAAGTTTAGCTACACAAAAAGTAAGAAGAACGCAAGGTTTCTATGGAAGAGTCGTGGAGCAAGTTTGTAATATTGTACATAGGCTAAGTAAATAACACACGCAGCAAGGATATCTCGGTACTACACATGTGCCAGTTATGTTTTGTTTCTCTCCAGTTACTGGTCACAGCAGTTTGGTCTAATGATATTCAACTCTGTTTACAAGACGGATTAATTAATTCAAAAGATGTCAATTTATATACAAAAGGCATTGGCTACATAGATAAGAAATGCTTGACATGGGAGTAATATATTACCAAAACATTCAACTCTTGTTGGAGCATGTCACATGCAAACACGAGCCTCCGAAGAACCTTCCACTTTTATATGCGGTAACTATAAAGTCCCCCTAACATATATATATTGGGCACTGATCCATAGAATGTGATGGTTAGCATACCTACACATTTATTTAATATGTTTAACACACTACTTAACTACTTATACATAAACGTTAGAAACAAAAGTAAGAAACTCCTGTGAATGCTTAGTTGCTAAAAAAGATGAATTTAGCAGCGCTGCTACATCACAAATGATAAAAGTATCAAGTAGTGAACTCTCGGGTCCAATCAGACCGCTCAATATTCCTAATATTCCTAAATGGTCGTAAGGAGGAATACAAGGCCACATTATATTTCCAAGCCCAACAGTTCTACCGCGGATGTTACGTTATACACATAGCCAGTTATATCTTTGGCAATAAAATTGTCATCTATCTTAGGAAACCTATGGATGGACAAAAGAACACTGTAACTGCACGTGGCAGGACAGACACACACAAAATCACTAGATTATATTTCATAATTGTCACAAAATGACATATGACAAGTTGATCACTGTTGTCCCAATTGTGCTGCCCCGGAATGCAAAGTTCCTATACTGCTCACATGACACCTACATAAAACTCCTATGTGTTTCGATAAACGTGTAGGAAGTGTGGGCTTATTTACGTTAAAATCAATTTAAAATGCCAGTCAACAATGGAATTCGACAAGTACTAGTACACAAGGAGTCACACGACCATACTGGTCCAACACTAACAACTGCCCATGGCAAAGGCAAGTGATTCCGTACGACACAACTACTAACCATATAAGCTAAGCAATGAGAACACTATGATTCAACTCAAACAAAAAAAGTGAATACTCACTTGAACATTTTATCAAACAGTTTCAGTGCATAGTGTAAAAATTATAAGATAGAATAATAAAAATTACCTTAATGAAGAATCTCTAGGAAAAGAAGTGTAAGAGAGTAACGAGCTTAGGATTGTAAACAGCAATGATGTAGGTGATGCAGAAAAGTGAAGAAATAAAAAAGAGAAAAAAGAGAGGTTCTACCGAGAATTGAACTCGGGTTACTGGATTCAGAGTCCAATGTCCTAACCGCTAGACCATAGAACCAAGATGTTTTGTAAATGATAGTAAAATAATATATATCATGAGAACATAAAATATTTTAACTTAATTTTGGGTGAAGGACAAATTTAGCCTATTTTTACACAAAATTAAAAGGACCAATTTCTGAAAAGTTGGCCAACTTTAACCGATGAGATACACAGGTGGAGTATTCATTTTATATGAGATACCCAATTGTTAGTGGAGTATTCCATATATGAGATATCCAACTGCCAGTGGAGTATTTTTTATATAAATTGGGATACCCAACTGACAGTGGAGTATTCAATCGGCTAAAATTGGCCACTTTTTTCAGAATAGCTATTTTGGTTAAAAAAATTTAAAAGTAGGCTATTTTTGTCATTTTTTTCTCTAATTTCATGTTACGATTGGGAGTAAAGAATTATAATATTTACGATTTATTTTAATTTATAACCCGTGCTCCATTAATATATATTACTTTAATCTAAATATTTGTATCATTGATTGGGAATATTTAACCGTTGATTAAAAGGTATAACAAAAAATGAGAAGTAAATCAAATAACAAATCAGCCTGATTTGCTTGTTATGGTATTAGTTTTATTATAGAATTTAATTGATTGGATTATTCATGAATATAAGAATTTAATATGATTGTTAAATAAAAAAATTGAATCTTAGTACTAGATTGAAACATTATACAAGATTGCATATAATAACGAGATATAACTACAAAATATTAGTAAAATTTATACTCCCTTTTTCCCCAGTGAGATGTATCCAAGTGAATTGGACATAAAAATTAAGAAAAAATATAATATTATGAAAAAAATGAGAAAAATAGGTAAATTGATGTGAAAAATCAATATTAAGTATATAAAATGAGTGTAGTGGAATAAAGTGATGGGTGTAATTTTTTTCTTACAAATATGACTTATAACATTATAAATTAATATTTGTTTTAAATAATTCTTGAGGTGAGCCAGATAAGGAATCTGGTTGTGTTCAAATAATAGGTATAGTTAATTTTTTATATTATAAAATTTATATTATATTTGATAAATTTTGAAATATATAAAATTAAATAAAATAGTCTAAAAAGAAAAGAACATAAAAATGAACTAAATTGATGGAGTAAAAGATAACAAGTATATAAATAAAAAACCACCTCTGTCATCCTAAATATATAAAGAGCTAGTATTAGAGGCACAAAAAATTGTTACAAAATGATGTGTCATGGTTGATGTGGCACTTTTGAATGATTTAATTGATATTTTTGATATAAATGCAGGGGGAGTTCATTTTCATTTAGCCCATAAAAATTTGACACTTGGACATTTTTATAATTTTTTTGTGAACAAATTTGATACCCTTTGCATTTTCCATATATAAATACACATTGCCAAGTTGGAGAAGCATTCATTATTATAGATAGCAGCGTTGGGGAGAAAACAATGTAAATGGAGTTGGTTAAGAAATGTTATTATAATGCAAGTAGGGTAACTTAGCAACCACGAAAATGTCTATAAAAGGCAAAAAAAGGGAAGGAACCCTAAAAACATTACTAGATCCGCCTCCATTTTTGTCTTTCAAGTTCTTTCATAGCACTGCTACAAATCTATCTTTTCCATGGGATATTTACATATTTAATTTCTTTCTATTTATGGTATCTTAAGTAAGGTTCTTATATAAACCGCACTCTACTTGTATATGTACGGATCATTCACGTATGATTTTTCATTCATTTTTAGCTCCCTGTGTATTTTTCTTTTGTGTGTGTGTTTTTTTGGTAATTGAGTTCATATACCTTACAAATTAGTATAGTCTATGTTCCGATGAATACATGGCTAAATAGATAAGGTGAGCGAGAATCGTACTCACGAAAGATAATTAAGTAGTCTTGGGCGATCTCATATCGTGCTCTTAAGTGTGATAGTATGCGTAATAATCTAAATGTAGTACTAGCTAGCTAGTAAAAGTGCAAAATACTTCCATTCCGATTGCTACTAGATGAAGGTGAGCAAAGCGGCCATCTTTTGCGCAGATCAATTAAACTATTTGAGCACTTAATGGTGCTTTTATTTGCTTGGTTTTTAATCTTGAAGTTAGAGTTGCTCAGATGCACCAACTTCTTGGTTTCTTTAAGCAGACATTACAACATTATCTTTATTAAATATTTCTTATAATACCTTTCTATTTTAAGTTTTAATCAATCTTCCTATACGGATATATATACTATACTTGTTTGTACAATGTTTTTGATCCCAAATCTCTGTCCTCGCTGGGCTCCCTTGTTTAACATGTATCCTTCATTTGGTTATGTACCTAGTAATATTGATCAATTTTGAAACCATTTCTGAAATTATTTAAGTTTCTATCACCGGACACCATCGCATGGGGATTTCAATAATGGAAATGGGGACTGCTAATTCTATGAAATAAATTATTAGGACCCTCATATTAATAATTAAAAATTGGAATAATTCTTATGGAAAGGTATATTCCAATATATTTGGTATTCACGGCCACCGGCAAAAAAACTGTGGGACATGTTTACTTACAAAAATCACTATTCTAAAATTGGTTATTTTTGACAAATATAACTTATAATCATATAAATGAGTAACTGCTTTTAAGAAATTTGCTGGACAAGCAAGCGGTGAACACATGACCTGAGATAATAAAAAAATAATTGATTTTTAAATAAACTTCCTCTCAAATAATCGAAAATTGGATTATAGAGCGGTTTATTAAAAACTTGGTCAAAAGTCCGATTCTTAGTTTTTATAATACCGTTATTTGGAAATGGAATTTGTTAGGGAAATCTACACAGAATAAAAAGATTCAAAATTTACCATCTATGCGTGTCAAAAACAGAGTAACGCAGCACACAATAATAGTGCAGCAACAAATTGAACTAAGCACGGCCAAACATATTAGCAATATAAACTCAAATAGCAACCATGAGATCAGGCACATGGTTTTTGCGTGAAAAATTCAAATCCAAAAATAACGGTAATTTATGGGATTATAATTATCACTCTACTATCAAGTGGCTTATATTATTTTCAAGAGTACAATTTTGAATATACAATCTTAAACTTCTCATCTATCAAGATGGTTACACAAAACAACCAATAAAATGAGACTGTCTTTACGCTCTCACTTTGCTTGTTTATGTGTTTTTCTTTTTCTATGTGTATGATCCCTTTTATTAAATTGTTTTTTTTTAAATAAGTGCTTCATACCCATCTACTGGGCCAAGCCCGTAAACTGGAGCAGAGCGAACATATAAATTGTGCAGAAAATGGAAAATTAAATCAAATTTGGATGCAGAATAATAAATTATGCACGAGTCCGATCCACGATTTTTACAATATTATAAACTAGGTTGTAGAACCGCGCTTCGCGCGGTTAGATAATAATTTTTAAAAGATATGAAAATAGGTATAAATTTATAAAAGATATTACCTGAAAGATTATTGTAAAAAGGAAGTCAAATAAACTTTTTGAAATGCTAAAATGTGAAATTATAAATACAATAGCAAATGCCAACTAAAATCATATTTCAATTACTATTTTGGGTGGGAATAAGTTTTGTAATTTCTTTTGAATTCATTGTAACTTACTTGAACTTTAAAGTATTAATATTCAAAGTATACGACTAATATTATGGTTACCACTTACCACTTTTCAATTTGAGAGTCTTAAAGATGCAATACAAGTTAAGGTTGATTTTTTTTTCACGATGTTACCCCTGTTAATTGTGATTATCACGAACATCTCACAAATCCACTTCCACGTATCCTTCACGTAACATGGATTTTTTGACCTTTAAGTTAGGTATTCCATGCCTTTAAATTTTTTTAACATACAATGATGTTCTCTCACTAAGCAATGACATAAATACGAAAACACAGTAACTTAAATAATAGTTAAAGATAAAAATAGCACAAACCTAGTATTGTACAACCGAAGGAGCATACCTAAACTTAGACAATATAAATGTAGCTTTAATAATTTAACGAATATACAATATTAAATTTATCAAAGGTTCCTGTATGTGTATATATATGTGTGTGTTGATAAATATATATTATGTTTCACATGGGCAATATTCTTTTCTTTCCTGTCATCTGAGTCCTTACATTTGACTTTCGGTGATTCTATTGAGACAAGTCATGAATACTCTCAAACCATTTTACATAAAGGATGGTTGGGAAAATTGAAGCCGCTGTCTCAGATACCTTGAATTCTAGCACTTAAACGGACAATGCCTGCAACGATCTAATAACCAAGTAGCATTTAAAATGTTTTACTGCAACAAAATTAAGCCTTGAAATGTGTGTTTTTTACGTGAGAAGAAATTAATAGGAAGACTTAGCCAAACCTTGTTCCAGAATGCAAAGACACACGAACACACGGATCGATCAAACAAATACATGTATAGCCTTCCATAATAACCAAAAGATATGAAACGCCAAATAAATTTTTTACAGTGTTTAGACCTCGAGGTATTAAATAACTAAGTAAAGCAGAAAAATATATTTTCAGTAACTACTGATAAATGAAACCAACTTTCCAGTGCTTAGATGATGTATACTTAAAATTTATATACTCCTATAGAGCAAAGATAATCAACTTATCATTATTCTTCACAACTTGGTGAGAATATGTAATAAAGTTATTAGAGGTGAAAACTGAGGTCATTTCACAACAATCTTAAACCAAAGCGACATCTAACTACACAGCCTTCAAATCACTCGTGCAAGATTAGTTTCAGATATGATGGTCATTTGAAGAAACATAAAATATACCATGCACCAAGTTCAAGAACAACCGATCATTCACGTAAGACTTGTGCAACATTTGACACATGAGATCCATTTGTGCTAAGGTCTTCACCATTGATGAAGAAAACTTTATAGCCTCCGACAAAAATAATAATTAAAGATAATCGAAATATCTTATGCATCTTATAAGGAACATAAAATTACACACAGCTCCCAAGCAAGTGATTGTATATATAAACACCGAATACAAAGATATAATTAAAAGCTGAGCATGAATTGTAGGGAATACACATGTTTAGTTTTAAGAGGCATAAAGACTAATTAAAAACTTAGTATTAACTAATGTATGCAGGGAAATAATTTGTGCATATTTCAAGCATGCTAGATAGATCAAACATATAATTATAAATATCTCCCAAGCAAGTGATTATATATTTAAAGTCCAAATACGAAGAGAGAATTTGATAATTGAACAAACTGATGAAAAGATAAACAAAGCATTTTGAGAAAAGTTCATATGTAAAATATTAGCCCATTTGTGAAATAATATTTAAAACTGAATCAGTTTATAATTTGTTATTTACGATCCATGATTCTCACTCTTTTAGGTGATTAGATCAGTGTCTCGTAATTTTTCTAATTTATATGGTAGAAATAGTAATATGAGCTAACTAAAACATAACTTCGCAATCAAGCTTTAGGCACTTTATCATATCAAATTTAAGCAACTTCTTTCTATGTTAATATCATATAATTCTCATTTATCAAGTTGGAGTAGAAAGTCCCTCTAACAACATTGGAGTAGTGTTATATTCCTCTCTGCTGCACTTTCAAATTTTCAACCCTAAGCAATTAAAGTGCCTGATGAGTGGTTTGGTCTAACTAAAATTTATAGAGTTTGAAATTTTGGTCATGTATACCTTTTGTCTCAAAAAACATTGAGATCTTGAACTGGACCGGACAATGCCGCAATGAACTGATGGCCAAGGAGGCACCAAAAATGCTTCTCTGAAACAAAATAAAAATTTGAAATGAGCGTTTTTGGTATGTGAGAAGAAATTCATAGGAACGCTTGGTTGGCCTTTGTTCGATAATGAAAACATCCATGAGCATACAACCTGTAAATGTTATCTGCAACCTTAACAATAACTTAAAACAGAAAAATCACCAGCAACCTGAATTCTTTCCTAAGACTTTTTATGGTGAAAGTTGAGCACAATATTTCATTCACCGCAATCATTTTATGAAGTTTAAAATTTGAAAAAAAGAAAAAAATAGTTCGATTTAATACTATTTAAATTCAGTTAAAGCTGATTAAGTATAAATTATAATATATTATAATTGTTAACACGGATTTATGTACAAGTATAAGATCATCTTTAGAATAAAGCATGTAAGATTGCAAGCGATTAGTAGTCTGCGGTCCAGTCTAATGTAATCAGTACTTTTACACTTGTTAAACACTTGAAGAAAAAAATAATAATACAAAAGTTTACAAGCTATTAGCCCAATTGTCCGGCATAGGTTAGGACCGATGACTGTAACTGACAGACTTATTGCTGCTCAAAAACACTAATTGCAGGCCCATTTAATTATTTTATACTAAATGTATTAGTAGATAATTCAATTTCCCTCCATAGTTCATATAAATCCAAGTGAAGTGAGATAAATTTCAAAAAAATCTCCCTCTTTCGGGGTGGTGATTACTCTCCGACCTATGCCATGACCAATGAACAATAATTCAGGTTCTTCAATTTATAAAGCATAAAAAATTATATTCTAAAAATTATGTTTGTAGGGTTGCCTATAAATAGAAAAATAGCTTTGAATCTTCATACATGTATCAAAAAATTGAATAAAATCTAATTCAAAATTTTTTTTAAAAAGAAGATAAAGCTAATTTGGTTTCAATTCATAAACCTTGCATATGAGAAATGATAATGTAGCCAGGTATATTTGACTAACACAACAACATAACTAATGGATGTATAAAAAATCAAATTGGCGCCACTTGCATTTTGTCGAATTAGGGCACCAACACAAATTAGGAAACGGTGAGAGCCCCAAATCGATATACTTTAACACTCCTAGAATATGATCTAAGAACTAATATAGAGTGATATCAATCAAATGTAAATGCAACAAAATAAAACATGGTGGAGCTGGAGCCTTATAATTTTAACCGTGCCTCGTGCAGGCAAAGCTAAAAGCCAACGCAAGAGACAACACAATGACAGACATTCTCAATTGCATATTTTATGCTACCATTAACCTCAGATCCCCTAGCAGAATTGACGATTGGAGGTGCGCTTTCTCTATTGTGAATGAAGATATGTCATCGGGGATAATTCAAAGTAATGATAAGTCCTAACAACATAAAAGTAGATATAAGACATAACCAAAACTATATATAGTCATAATCGTTATAAAGCAACAAACATTTAATTATACATTATTATCAAGTTCTAACAAAAACCCTTCAAAAATCAGATTCATTTTTTTGAAACTTATCAAGTTCCAATAAAAACCCTTATAATATGAAATTCATATTTTTCAAACGACGCTCCAATCGTAATATCGGTCTTGTTTGAGGAATGTAATTAACAGAGATAATTAATGATATTCACGGAGCCTGCATCAATCAGTACATACATACAAACTAATGAGAGATCCAATTAATGTTTTTAAAAATCTAGGAAGCCCTGCATATAACTTGGATATTCAGTAAAACTGGAAATAGACAGTAGAGATATTGTAAATTTAGTTTTTTCAAGCGACACACAATGCAATGGTAGCACACTGATGAACACTAACCATGTCTCTGATGTGCGTATTAAAGCCCATACATTTTTGCTATTTAAATCAACGCATTCTGGAGGCCAGCAACTTCCCAAAAACCTAATGATGGGGAAAGGAGGTGCTCGACCCTCCTTATGCACAAGTGATCTTGATCGGACCAAATGACAGAGAGTCCAAAATTGAATTAAAAGGATAGACTATTGATTTTCTTGATAGTAATAATTGTCATGGATTAAAGATTGTCTATTGATTTTCTTTTGCATCAATTGGGTGTTCAGTTACGAAGGGATGATGAGGGGCAAAATACAGAAATGGACGCGGGCGTTAGAATTATGGAAAAATAGTTTAAACATACGGGGAAGCGCCACGTCAGACATCCGGGATTTTACTTTATATAGATTGTTTTATAATATCGTTGGGTCGTTGAATGGAGTAACACTAATATGTGGCTCCAACCATGAATTTATCGAATTGCAAATTCGAATTCATCTATAATTGGATGCTGAAAGTACTCAGAAAATTAATCGAATACCCAAATTTTTAGGACTCAAACGATTTTCGTAATTTCGTGTTTATGCCCTTACTCTCATTACTCATATCAAAATAAAGAAGAGGCGAGTATATCAAAACCCTGCCAAATTTTAATATTGTCTTATATATGTTGTATCCAAAATCTTGTATGAGCTAGATTTAAGGCTCATAAAGGGGTTGGACTTGATTGCCATATACTAGGATGTATTTTGGTATGAATTTGGCTCAAAGTTTTATGTTTTTGGAGGTCCCTGCACTGAGGTGCAGGTTTCTTGGTAAAACAGTAGCTAATCAGGAGGTTCAACTGGCTGTTAGCAGATCAATATGGTCGTGAGAGGTGCTGAAATGCATCAGGATTAAAGCCTTAATGGACTGGTGAAGTGCTGGAAGCACTTGGATGGATGGAATGTATGTTGAGGTGCAAATGCTCTCAGCTGACAGGAACAGCTCACCTCAACTGGCAGAGATAGTGTTTGACAAGACTGTACCTCTTAAAACAAAGGAGAACAACTCATATCTACATGGAATGGACTTCAAACGAGATTTTATCACCATAAAACGTGATAAACATCAATAATTACAGGATAAATACATAAGTTCATGGAAATCATGTCTCGGTAATGGATTAAAATAGGTTTCTAAGTGTCCAACCGCACCTGGACACTAAACCTCACTTGAAAATATTTGGATTAACTGTGTTAACTGGTTTTGGCTTATCAAAAAACGTAGATTATTGGCCAAATAATGGAGTCCAACCCTAAAGAACTACATTGAGCCCGATTCCTATATATAGGGTATGTAGGCAATTGGCAAAGGGGGTTCGAATAATCACTTTCTACGCGAATTGGCACGTGTAACCATTGTGACTATTTTACGAGTACATTTGGATGGATTGAGAAGGATATTCTCAGCCATTTTTACTTGGTTCTTTGCCGATTCAGCTCTTTTTTCATACACAATTCCAGCTTTATTTGTGTAGTCGCACCTCTGTTCAACAGCTGCAACAGCCACATTTTCACCCGAAAATCAAGGTTGATTCAATTATTTAGGCACGATTAATTCGGGATGTTGTTACCAAATTCCTCTCACAACAATACACGTTAAAACCTATCATCCCATTTTATATTTCCATTACCAGTTTAAATAATATTCATTGTCTGCTATTAATTGATTCCAATTTCATCATTATTTTTTTAGCCATAGTGTCATTTACAGTCTAATTAATTCATAAATTTATGCAAGTTAGCTTCCAAACTCTTAAATTTTAATTATAAACGCATAAAAAGACAAATTTAGATCAAGAATTATGATACCCATGTGTCGAATGTTGTTGGAAAGTTTCTTTCTATACTATCAAAGTGACTTTGTATAGTCCATTATACCCAATTTCAAATTTTTAGTTTAAATTTTGATACAAGTCCAAGTACGAATAATCGTGTACTAGTGGTAAGTCTATATAATGAGTATTTAAATGAACACTATTTTGATTGTGTGCACACGTGCACACTCTAAACACTAAAATATATGCACTTTTCATGAGTTGAGATATTTTTATTGGTGGTTATTTTTTTGCTTATAGAAGAGTTCATCATTATCAATGATGCACCAATTAAAATATAACCTAATACCTCGTTGTCATGGTAGAAAATCCGTTAAACGAGAATTGTCAAATGTGCTTTAGCAGAGCAATTTCATATTGCATTTTGGAATCTGGTTAATTTTCTTTTGTATAGTAGAGTTTGTTGTAATTGTAGAGAATCCTTGCTTGCAATCTTTGTGATAAGTAATGCATCTAACCTAGTATGTGAATAACACATCACACATATATTCAGTATCTACTCTGGTTTGCGAACTTAATAGTTGTCAGGGGATAGAACCATGGAGTGCCCTAAATCAGTTAGCATTATCTTTCTGCGAAAGAGAATGGCAAAATCTAATAAAAGAAAGGTAGGTCGGGTTAAAAAGAAATATATAATTACTAATTTTCTCGGGGAAGATTTAATCAGCGAGATGCCTTGGAACATAGAGAAAGATATAATTACTTATTTTTCCGGGGAAGATTTAATCAGCGAGATGCCTCAGAACATACGGGAAACTGTTGTAGGTTTTTTGCCAATACAAGATATTGTGAGAACCAGTGTCTTATCAAGAAAATGTAGGCGCTGCTAGATTATGGTTCCACATTTAATCTTTGACTATGAATTCTTTGATAGAATTATAGATAAATTAGTTCAGTTTGATGATTGAGAAATTAATGCGCATAAACTTGCTAGTGTAATAAATAAATTCTCCTACTTCACAATGGTCCAATTCTCAAATTTTCCTTCAGTTTTAATAACCAAGATTGTGATTCTAAAGTTATTCACAATTATATTGATAAATGGATTTCGCTATTCTTCAGAAAAGGTATCAAGCAACTTGCTCTAAAGGACCTTCAGCGTGGTGAATCTTCAACACATAATTTCTCTTCTTTAGGCCTGACTCATCTGAAGCTTATACATCTATGGTTTTCCTCTGCACCTACATTTGGAGTTTTCGTTATCTGAAGAATCATGAGCTAACCCGTGTCGAGCCAATCGATCTTGTCGATTCCCAAGAAAGGATCTTTAATTGCCCTGTACTTGAGAAGTTGGACTTGATAATTTGCAGAGGAATACACCAACCCAACTTCTGGGCTCCTAAACTCAAATGCCTACGATAATTATGTAATGATATAACTTCAGAATATTCTTTAGTTGGGTTCGAAAACCTTACATAATTTCTTTCGGTTTGAAAGAAGTGTGGACAACAAAAACATCTAGTGTTCTCGGTAGCTTACCAAAAATTGAGAATTTCTATATTGTAGTTATGTTGGATATATTTGAGATGTCATGTCTAATATATTTTATGTTTAATTTTCAGATCTTAACAAACAGGAAATATCAGTTCTTACTGGAATCAGTACTTACTGGAAGTCAGGATTTAATGTCATAACAGGACTTAAGGTCATATCAGAACTTAAGTACGGGAGGACTTACAGTTAAGGAAGGAAGCTGATTAACAGTAGAAGATCGAGACTAATACAGGAGAAGATATGTATGGAAAGAGTTAGAGGACTAGAAGAATTATATTAGATATCTGATTGATATATTTTAGGAGACCGAATTATATTTCATATCAATTAGAAGTTATCTTGTAATTGTGTACTATATAAACACAGACATCGGTTTACACTACATGTGTTATCATTATCGAGAAGATCATACATTATAACCTAGCAGCTCTCGTGATATTTGTTCATCACTGAGAGAGAACAGTTCCATTGTAACAAAGTTTATTATATCGAATACATCTGTTTTCTGTTACTTGTGTTCTAAATTGATTTGATTGTATTAAACACTATATTCAACCCCCTTCTATAGTGTTGTGTGACCTACAAGTGGTATCAGAGCCTATATGTTAACACACATACAGTAAAGATCCAAAACAATCATGTCTGAAGAAGCAGAAAATCCAGCCAAGCCCGCTAAAATTGAAGAAACTCCAAAGACTCAAACCCACAGTCGATATGAGACTATTAGAGTTCTCATGCTGAGACCTTCTGAGTATCCCATATGGAAAGTGAAGATGGCTATGTTTCTGGAAGCTATAGATCCAGAATACCTTGACAGAATTAATGAAGGACCACATAAGCCAACCAAGCTCTCTGTTACAGTTGCAGATCAGCCAGCAAAGACCGTACCAAAGGAGAAAAGTGAGTATACAGCTGAAGATATCTCATCTATTGCCAAGGATGAAAAGGTAAGGCATTTACTGCATAGTGCCATTGATAATGTCATGTCAAACAGGGTAATTCACTGCAAGACTGCAAAGGAGATATGGGATGCCTTGGAGATAAGATGCCAGGGAACTGATACAATCAAGAAGAACATGAGGACTATACTCACTCAAGAGTATGAGCACTTTGACTCAAAACCTGATGAGTAATTAACTGATTTATATGACAGATTTGTCAAACTCTTGAAAGATCTGTCACTGGTGGACAAGGAATATGATCTTGAAGATTCAAATCTAAAATTCCTTTTAGCCTTTCTTGAAAGTTGGGATTTGAAGTCGACTACTATAAAAGACAACTATGCTATTGAAGAAACTACTCTTGATGAAATCTATGGTATGCTCAAGACTCATGAACTTGAGATGGATCAAAGGAGCAAGAGACATGGGAGAAAGTCAAGGACAATTGCTCTTAAGGCTGAGGAGGAATCCCCCAAAGTGGTTGTCTCAAAGAAAGGCAAAGGAAAGGCTCTCATCATAATGTCTGATTCAGAATCATCAAGTACTGATGATGATTCAGGAAACTGAAAGTCTACCTGAAGTAGATGCTGATGAAGAGATGATGAAATTGTGTGCTCTTATGGTGAAGGGTATCACAAAGATAGCCTACAGGAAATTTAGAAGGCGAAAGAAGTTTTCCAGGAAAAATGGAAGTTCTGATAAGAAGGGATTCAGAAAATATGAAGGCAACGGAGGAAAGTCTGACAGAGGAGATTACTCGAATGTCAAATGCTACAACTGTAGTGAGAAAGACCACATATCTCCTGACTGCAAGAAAGGAAAGAGTGACAAAGGCAAGGCTCTTGTCACAAAGAAGAAAAGCTGGACATACACTTCAGATTCTGAAAATGAGGAGAACTATGCCTTGATGGCAAATGCTGATAGCAGTTCTGATGCTGCTGAATTAAAGGTACCTCAAACAACTTATAGCTTTCATACTGATGATATTACTGAGTTGAGATTATATCTTAAAACCATGTTTATTAGCTATAGAGATCAAACTTTAACATGTGAAAGATTAACTTCTGAAAATCTTGCTTTTAAAAAGAGGAATGATTTTAAAAAGAGGAATGATTATTTAGAAAAAGAGTTAGTCATGTTCCATCAAACTCGGAAAGAAAGAGATGATGTCTTTTATGTTAAAGATGAAGTGCTAAAAATGAATAAATCTCTAAAAACTGAGTTAGAAAAGGAAAGAGAAATTATCAGGACTTGGACTAACTCTGGCAGAACAACTCAGGATATACAAAGTAGTGGAAACTGAAAAGAGGGCTTAGGTTATGGAGATGATAAAAGTGAAAAAGGAACTGAACAAATTAAGCCAATTATTGTTAAACAGACTACTAAGCCAAAGGTAAATCCTTTTAAGTTCGTAGCTAAAACTGTTAAGTCTGATTCTGAAAAGATGAAAGATATTGAGACAGAAGTTGAGACAGAGTCAATTTCTGACAAATTAAAACAGGATAAACCAGCTGAAGTTAACATAGGCTTAATGACAAAGAAACAACTTAAATATAAGCTGAAAGAGATTAGCAGTGTGAACAAGGTAAAAGCAGCTAGGAAAAATAGGAATGGGAAGGAAGGTGTGAATAAAAGTAATAATTATATGCATTTCCTAATGCTCCTAGAAAGAAACTCTATCCATCTTGCTTCTTTTTGCATGAAGAATAAGAATATAAACTCTTTACCTCCTAAGTCAGGAGTTAAGAGTCAGTTTGTTAGGTTTAAGCCACAAAATCCTTGTTTTCATTGTGGTAGTATATGGCATTCCATTTATACTTGTAAGGAATATCATAGTTTGTACTATGATTATTATCAGATAAAACCTTCTTTGAAGAAAGTTACTTTAATTCCTTCTAGTGTAAAGTATGATGCAAAGTCTGATACTGTAAAATCTGATAAGAAAAATGTTAGCATAAACTCTGATGTTAAATCCGCTGCAAATGCTAACAAACTTAATAAGGCCAAAGGATCCAAGCAAGTCTGGGTCCTTAAAACTAACCATTAGTGGTCTTTGTGATTGCAGGACAACATGAAGAGCATCCTAATTCTGTACAGTGGATGTTCAGGACATATGACTGGAAATAAAGCCCTGCTATCAGACTTTGTGGAGAAAGCTGGCCCAAGAGTTTCTTATGGAAATGGGAACATGGGAAAAACTCTGGGATATGGAAAGATTAATCTTGGGAATGTCATCATTGAATCAGTAGCTCTTGTCTCAGGACTTAAACACAATTTGTTGAGTATAAGTCAAATATGTGACAGAGGTTATCATGTGGATTTCTTTGAAGAACACTGTGAAGTTATAAGCAATTCTACAGGCAAAGTGGTTTTGAAAGGTAACAGGCATGGTAACATTTATGGAGCCATACTTTCAACAAGTACTGATGGTTTTGCAATCTGTTTATTGAGTAGAGCATCAATTGAAGAAAGCTGGAATTGGCACAAGAAACTCACTCATTTAAATTTCAATAATATAAATGAGATAGTAAAGAAAGATCTTGTGAGAGGACTTCCAAAGTCAGTTTTTGCTCCTGATGGCCTTTATGATTCATGTTAAAAGGCAAAACAAAGAAAATCTTATTTCAAGAGCAAAACCTAGTCATCAATTCTTAAGCCTTATCACCTACTGCATGTTGATCTATTTGGTCCAGTCAATGCCATGTCTATTGCAAAGAAGAAATATGCTATGGTTATAGTGGATGAGTTCACAAGGTACACTTGGGTGTACTTCTTGCACAAGAAGAATGAAACTACATTTACTCTAACTGATCATGTCAGACAGCTGGATAAATTGATCAAAGATTCTGTTAAAATAATCAGGAGTGATAACGGAACTAAGTTCAAGAATTCAATCATGGAAGAGTTCTGCAAAGAGCATGGAATTAAACAGGAATTTTCTACACCTGGAACTCCACAGCAAAATGGAGTTGTAGAAAGAAAGAACATGACTCTCATTGAAGCTACACGAACAATGTTTGATGAAGCAAAGCTGCCAACCTATTTTTGGGCTGAAGCTGTGCAGACTGCTTGTTTTACACAGAATGCTACACTCATAAACAAGCGTGGAAAAATACCATATGAGATGGTAAAGAAAAAGAAGCCAAATCTGAAATACTTTCATGTATTTGGTTGCAAGTGTTTTGTTCTTAAGACTCATCCTGAGCAGCTGTCAAAGTTTGATCTAAAAGCTGATGAAGAAATTTTTGTTGGATATCCACTTTCCACAAAAGCCTTCAGAGTCTACAATTTAAGAACAAGGATTATCATGGAATCTATCAATGTCTCTTTTGATGATAAGATGATTACTGGACTTGAAGATTTCAAAGATCATGATCAGCTGAGATTTGAGAATGAAGATTTAAATTCTGATTCTGTAAATTCTGATGACTTAAATCCTGATCATGTAAGTTCTAATGGAGTAAGTTCTGATGTCATTGAAACTGTGGTAACAACTCCAAAAGAAAATGCACCTGTCCAGGGGGAGCAAGCTGAAGATCCTACCACATCTAAAGACTCTCGAGAAGCATCAGAACCTGTCACTGGCTCTTCAAGTTCTGATTCATCTAGTTCTGATGAGCCAAGTTCTGATAATTTTGGAAGCTCTGATTCTTCAACTCCTAAAAAATCAAACTCAAATTCTGAAGTCTCGGAGAGCATAACTACAGGGGGAGCATCAGAAAATGCTGATGGAGACAGCATGGATCATGGGGCAGGATCCAGTTCTAGAGATCAACTTCCATCTGCAAGGAAGTGGACTAAAGCACACACACCTGATTGGGTGCAAGCAATGCAAGAAGAGTTAAATGAATTTGAAAGAAATAAAGTCTGGACCCTAGTGCCAAGACCAAAGAACAGATCTGTTGTGGGCACAAAATGGGTGTTCAGAAATAAAACTGATAGTGATGGCATAATTACAAGGAATAAAGCAAGGCTGGTTGCTAAAGGCTACTCTCAACAGGAGGGTATTGATTATGATAAAACATTTACACCAGTTGCTAGATTAGAAGTCATAAGGATCTTTTTAGCTTATGTTGCTCACAAAAAGTTCAAAGTCTTTCAAATGGATGTGAAAAGTGCTTTTCTCAATGGAGAATTAGAAGAGGAGGTATATGTTGAACAACCTCCAGGATTTGTAGATACTAAATTTCCCAATCATGTCTACAGGCTTGACAAAGCACTTTATGGCCTTAAGCAAGCTCCAAGAGCATGGTATGGAACTTTAGCTCAATTCCTTCTGGAAAGTGGATTTCACAGAGGCACAATTAACAAGACTTTATTCTACCTCAACCATGGAAAGGACTTACTTTTGGTACATATATATGTGTATGATATCATATTTGGTTCTACAAATGCCAAACTCTGTGAGAGGTTTGCAAAGCTAATACAGTCAAGATATCAAATGAGTATGATGGGAGAACTCAGCTATTTTCTGGGCCTTCAAGTCAAGTAAAATGAAGAAGGCACTTTTATCTGTCAATCCAAGTACACCAAAAATTTACTAAAGAAATTTGGAATGCAAGATTGTTCAACTGCATCCACTCCCATGGCCACTGCAACCAAGTTAGATAAGGATACTGGTAATTCAGTAGATATTACTAACTACAGAGGTATGATTGGCTCTTTAATCTATTTAACTGCAAGTAGACCTGATATCATGTATGCTACCTGTCTTTGTGCAAGATTTCAAGCTGATCCAAGAGAACCTCACTTAATAGCTGTGAAAAGAATTTTCAAGTACCTCAAGGGTACAACTGATTTAGGATTGTGGTATCCTAGGGAATCATATTTTAAGCTAATAGGTTACTCAGATGCAGATTTTGCAGGATGCAAAATAGATAGGATAAGCACTAGTGGAAGCTGCCAATTTCTTGGAGGCAGATTGGTTTCTTGGTTTAGCAAGAAACAGAAGTCAATTTCCACATCAACTGCAGAAGCAGAATATATTGCTGCAGGAAACTGTTGTACACAGATT
Organism: Apium graveolens; assembly: GCF_009905375.1. NCBI lineage: Eukaryota > Viridiplantae > Streptophyta > Magnoliopsida > Apiales > Apiaceae > Apium > Apium graveolens. The sequence goes on along the minus strand of NC_133650.1, from coordinate 8,002,516 downwards.
CTTTGGATGAAGAATCAGTTACTGGATTATGAGTTAAAATTTTCTAAAATCCCTATTTACTGTGATAATCAAAGTGCTATTGCTATGACAGGTAATCCAGTTCAACACTCAATGACAAAGCATATCAGCATTATGTACCATTTCATAAGGGAACATGTGGATGAAGGTACAGTGGAATTGCATTTTGTTCTAACAGATCAACAGCTAGTAGCTATCTTCACAAAACCACTATGTGAAGCTACTTTTATAAGATTGGTAAATGAACTTGGAATGGTTTCAGGTTCTTTCTCTAAATCTGCTTAGTTTTTGTTCTCTTGCATCAGACTTTATGATCAATGTTTACAGATTATTTTATTTTCATATAATATGTGCTATATTTGAAAATTCATTAAATGCTGATTGTTATCTGATGTGGATCTATATACTCTGATAAGTGTTTTGAATGTTCTATGACTATTCAATCCAATGAGGATAAACGTGCTAGATGCTGACCTAGTAGTCTTTAACATACTAGAAATCCCATATTTGAATTAGTTGTTCATGTGGAAACTCATTAACACAAGCAAATTCTGATATTGAGCTTAGTCAAGTTTACTTTGTGTATCTTATTACTAAGTCACAAACTAGATTCTTGCTTCTTATCTGTCAAATTCTGATATCAGTAAATCTTAAGGATGAACTACATGCTGATAAGCCTCACTTATCAAAAGAAAAGAAAAGAATAAAAGTCAGGTACTCCTTTGAGATCTAGAGTAAATATGTGGAAGGGAAGACCCAAGTGCATTGCTGGTATTAAGTAATATGCATTAGAAAAGCAAAAAAATTTCTTGGTGACTTTTCACATTCTCTGATTACTGGAGAAATACTCTGACAACAGCATAAATTCTAATAAACAGTAGTGACTCACTTACACTGAGAAGCCACTGTAAAAAAGGAATTTCAAAAGATGCATAAAATGAGCACAAACAGTTGAGGCGGACTCATGCATAAATTTGTTCTATAGTAGACTTCATGTTTGATGACAGATTTTAAGCACTTTTTTGAGTTATGCCTTATTTCTAAGATCTACTGAAGTTTATCAAACTTTAATCTTTATCTGATATTCTTCTGAATGCACACACTTTCACTCCATATGAATGATGAAAATTACTGTGGTGATTAAGTTGTTTTTGACAAACAGTTAAGTGTCATTTGCATAAATTCTGAGGATAAGTTCTGATGGAAGTTCTGATGATTAAAATCTGAAGAAAATAAGTCAGTCTTTGTACGGAGAATTACGGAAACAAACATTCACTTATTGAGTAGTACAGAAGCCAGATTCTGATTACTGTTAAAATCTGATATAAGTTTAAGTTCTGATATTAAATCCTGATAGAATCCTTGATGCTTACGTGGCATTATTCTTTACTTGACTTATTTGTGGTAAAAACTGAAACAATCATATTTAAATCAGAATATATTTGGGTAAAATAGAAGCAGTCATAATCATTATGGGTTAGTGGTAAACGTGTTTAAATGCATGTGCACGGTAATTATTGCTTATTTTACGTGCCCATTAACTCCTGTTCTAACCGTTTACTGACTGTTCACACGTTGCCAGGTGTAAAGTGTTTGTCATGCTTCAAAAAGTAATTGTTCTCACATGGGCTGTATAAATAGGAGAGTTAAAAGATTTTTTAATCTTTTATCTACTTATCTTATTTTCTCATCTCTCTTATTTTCTCTCACCCACTAATATTCTCTGAAGTGGTTTTCTTACAGAACTTTTATCAAACATTTTGCAAACACTATCTTTCTCACTTAATTTCTTACAGAGATGGCACCAAAAGACTTGATTTTCAATGGAGCTAAGTTTGTCCCCAACAACTATGCGTCTATTCTTAGCAAGGCTGAAGCTCCATCGGAACTTCACTTTATTCAGGATTTTCTCGCTAATTCTGATATTGGGTATGCTTTGACCCAACCATAAGCAATCTCTGGAACCCAAGTGCCGGAGTTCTGGAGAAGTGGAGTATATATTGATGGTGGTGCTCAAGGGTTCCCAAGTATAATCTTTACAGCAGGGGAGGATGAGCATGTCGTAACTTTGGCTACAATACCCAAGCACTGCAGTTGCCTGAGAACAGAGCCTATACAACTGTTGAGGAGCCAGTTCTTCAAAATCTAATGGCCCGTCTGGGGTATGAAAAGACATGGCGAAGCTGGGATAGTTGAAGAGATCCAACATTAGGAGGGAATGGAGTTTCTTCTTCGACTGCATTACAAAGTCTTTTGCAAACAAATGTTCCAATTTCGATGCAATCCCTATATTCAGTCAACAAATCGGGTATGCTCTCATTAATCAAACTGATTTTGATTATGCAAGTGATGTTTTAGGTTTCATTGGGGATAGGATGACAGAAGATAGAAATACTGTCTATTTTGTTACATTCTGTTAGCTTATTTATAGCTTTTGTTGTGATAATAAGCCCCAATTAGTTAATGAGTTAATTTCACCATTTAGACTTGCTAAGAGAGCGTTTAATGACTTATTATCTACTGATAATAAGAAGGTTGTGTTGAGGCCCCTCTGAATTCCCTTATCTGTCAAACAAGCCTTAATAAACTATGATCGAAGAACATACACTGCACTTTATCCTGATGTTCAACCATCAGAACCTCAACCATCAGCACCCACCACCTCCACACAACCACCTCAAACTTCAGCATCACAACCAAAATCTACCATCAGACCATCATCTTCCAAACCTTCTAAGAGGACAAAGTCTGTTCCTCAACCTCCACAAAAGAGAAGGAAGATGATTCTCAGAGATGAATCTGATAGTGAGGATGAAATAATTGAAGCACAGGTTCCTGCATCAGAACCTGTGATAAATGAAGCTGAGAATGTTACTTCTCAGAAAGAAACAGCAGCTCAAAGTTCTGATACTTTGAAAAGGAAATCTATAAATTCTGATGCTGCAATAGCAACTCCCTCTTTGGAAAGGAGATTGAAGAAAATGAAGGCTAGGAGGTATTTGGCTAAATCTTCATCAGAAGATAATGAAGAAGCAGAGGAAGGGGATCATGAATCTCTGATCTCACAAGAGCCAATCATTATTGAAGCTCTGATTTCTCCAGCTCAAGCCACAAACACTGCTACTGATACAGTGGTTAATCCTCTTGACTCTCCAATAAAAGCTACAGATGATGCTAAAGAACAAACTGATAATTCTGAGATAGATATTCACAATTTGAATATACCTCAAGTTCTTTATCTAGAAGCTCCAACTACTGAAGCCCAGCCATCTATAGTCAAATCTCCAATCTTAGATGCTGAGATACCATCTACATCAAAGAGACCAGCTCTTGAGATAAATTCTGATGATCAGAATTTAGATGATGTTATTCTTGAATCTCTAGTTGCATCACACACTCTTGTACTGTCATAAAATAATGAAACTTCCTCAAGTTCTGGAGACAGTATTTTTGTTGAAACTCCAGTTCCTATTCTGGGCAAGGAAGCTTTGGTGAAGAAATTTGTTAGAAAGGATGCTCCTGTACCTTGGGAAGAAACTCACAGGGAAGTTGAGTGGACCAGGAAGTGGAATGAATCAGATTTTATTCCATGCACCAAAATTCTGACAGACCATGTATCAAAAGCTGATGAGTTATTGTCAAATTCAGATTTCAAGACTCAACTCAAGGTTACAGCTATGAGTACAAGAAGTCTTCATGGTCTACATTCTATTACTCATGCTAAGGTTGATACACTCAAGGAACAAGCAAATAAGATAGATCTACAGCTCAAGCTTGACAAGAATAGGTATGTCAGACCTACTCTTCAGAAAATTGAAGCCATTGAGAAGGTTCAAGAGGAGCAACAGGCCCAAATTGATGAGGTTCTGGTTAATCAAGCTTCTCAGAAAGCTCAATTGGATGATCCAATCTTCAGTTGAACTTCTTCTCCCTCTCTCTCTTACTTCCTGATGATGCCAAAAAGGGGGAGAAGGTAGTTAATTCCAACTGTTCACCTACTCAAGTACTGAAGAAGAAGGATGATAAAGGTGATGACCAGGGAAACTCTGAAAAGAGCAGAGGTCAAAGAAAAGTTCAAGAAAAGTCTTCTATACAGAACAAGTCAAGTTCTGATGTTGTGAATGCTCAGTCTGAAGTGAAGTGCTGATAAACAAAGTATGATGTCAAGTTCTGATATTCTGATTCAGTCAGGATCAAAAGACTCTCAGAAGTTTATGCAAACTCTGAAGCTAAAAGGGAAGCAGACTACTGTTTATTACAAAGATCCTAAAATCCAGACACTTGATGAGGAGATAGCAAGAAGATTATTTCTGAAACACAATCCAGGAATGGATTTAGAAGCTCTCAAGGAGGAAGAAGCTAGATTTGCAAATGAGAAGACAAATCTTAAGTCTAAAGCTTCTGATGCAAAGAAACCTCCAAGGCCTAAGGAAAAAGGCATTGTGATCAAGGAAAAATCAAATTCTAAAATTTTAAAGTTCAAGACTAGATCACAGACTGAGGGTGATCCCAAAGACAAAGGGAAAGGAAAAGTTGATGAACCAACCAAGTCACTGGAGATGAAAATTTCTCAAGTTCTGATGAAACCAGTGTGTAAAATGGTTCAAGTAACTGATGTTAATCTTGTTGAAGATGAAACTGTTCAAATTCTGAAAAGAAGAAAGATAATTGAAGAATCTAAAACAACCTCTGACATTGCTCAAGTTGTTCAGAATGAAGGACAACAAGCTATAGAAGAAACAGCAACTCCTGATCAAGTTGATTTGCAAAAATAACTATTGCTGATAAGAAGAAGCTGTTATGGAAGAAAGCTACTCCAGTTGAACCAAAATCCAATCTCATGATTAATCAACTCGCTAAATTTGGGTTGAGAGCCAAGCAACCTAGAGATAGAGCTGGATTAGGTTCTGACGAAGAGAAGATTTAAACAGGAGTAGAAGTTACTCTAAGAGATCCTTTCATGTTGACAGACAAACCATATGAACAAATTAAACAAAAGCAACTTGACAAAGTGTTGTCTGCTCAAGTTATGATAGATGCTCATGATAAGGAGAATCTAAAAGAGAAATTGATCTTATTTCTCAATGATGGAAGGACTTATAGACTAGCCGATACTGATGTACTAAAGAAGTCTGTCAGAGAGCTTCAACATATTCACTATCTTCTGGAAGTAAAATATGATGTTACAAGAAGATGGTCAGAATACATTTTGAAGGTTACAAGAGATCTACTCAGAATCTCTGGTACAAAGACTTCTCATTACAGTCCAATAATTACTGAAGATGATGGAAGAGAAATTCCTATGCTGAAGAATTCTTCTAAGGTGGAAGTTATTCTGAAAGGAAAATGCTTATTATCATACTTGGTGATGGACTTGAAAGAACATCCATTCAAGCTCTCAGAACAGCCATTTATCAGATTGGTGATAGTAAAGAAGAAGAACTGATGCATGTCAAAGCACAGTTAGTTGAAGTTCTGAGGTAAGCTGAAGATAAGCTGGTGAAAGATTTTGTTAAGAATCATTATGGATTCAGATTGATCCAGTGATGTTGGTAAAGCTGGATGTTCTGTAAGTTGTAATTGATAGTCTTATTAAACTCTTATTGCATTTGAACTTAAATGTTTTTGACATCATCAAATCTATTAACTTGTATGTTCTTGCATAATTTACAAGTTGGGGGAGAGATTGTTGGATATATTTGAGATGTCATGTCTAATATGTTTCATGATTAGTTTTCAGATCTTAAAAAAAAGGAAATATTAGTTCTTACTGGAATCAGTACTTACTGGAAGTCAGGACTTAATGTCATATCAGGACTTAAGGTCATATCAGAACTTAAGTACGGGAGGACTTATAGTTAAGGAAGGAAGCTGATTAACAGTAGAAGATCGAGACTAATATAGAAGAAGATATGCATGAAAAGAGTTAGAGGACTAGAAGAATTATATAAGATATCTGATTGATATATTTTAGGAGACAGAATTATATTCCATATCAATTAGAAGTTATCTTGTAAATGTGTACTATATAAACACAGACATAGGTTTACACTATATGTGTTATCATTATCGAGAAGATCATACATTTTAACCTAGCAGCTCTCGTGATATTTGTTCATCACTGAGGGAGAACATTTCCATTGTAACAGAGTTTATTATATCGAATACATCTGTTTTCTGTTACTTGTGTTCTAAATCGATTTGATTGTATTAAACACTGTATTCAACACCCTTCTACAGTGTTGTGTGACCTAACAAGTTAGATTTATACGGGTGATATTTCGAGATCTTTACGTTATCCTTTTTAACTTTGTACAATGCATCAACTCTAACTATTTATGCTCTTTGTTTGTATTGAGGAAATACTATGTATTTATTGTTTTATTCCATTTCTATTATCTCCCACTTTTGTCTCATTAGAACATTAAGGTAGTTATTGAGTGTATGGTTGAGATAGTCTTTGAATGAACATTTGTCTTGTGATTTATCATATAGCTGAGCCCATATATGGCCTCACGCTCCTTTGGTTGTATTTAGGGTAAACATTGAAACCTTCCAAACAGTTGGATAAAGTTTAAATCTCATTTTATCAATTCTCTGCATTCCCATCATTTCTTCTTCATTATCTTTATGGTATCAGAGCGGAGTGCAAGGGAGAATTGATTGACATTCCATCTTTGATTTATTATGCGCATATTCAAGTATTTTATGCCCCTTTCTTCATGGCCGGTGCTCGATTGACGTATCAAGAAATGATTACACCCTTGTTTCTTCACTCATCGGATAACACAAATTCGATCCAGGTAGATAAGCTTCAAGGATATTCAGATTATAGGCTATGGCGCAGATCGATTGAAATCAACCTTTCATCCAAGCGTAAACTGGGTTCTGTCATAGGTACGGTCCCCTTGCCCGCTGATGATCCTATTAAACTGAGATGTGGGAGACTTGTAACAATATGGTTATTGCTTGGATTACAAACAATGTCTCACCCACTATTAAAAGATTTATCATGTATATGACTGATGCTAAGGACATTAGGGTCAATCTTGAAAAATGATTTTCTTTAACAAATGGAAGTCATAAATATAAATTATGTAAAGATCTTGATTAAATGAAACAGAATAATACCTCTATTACTGAGTATTATACGTCTATGAAGGCCACCTGGGAGGAACTGAATTCTTTAAATATGCTTCCTACAATAACAGCTTCAACCCCGAATGTTGTCAAAATGTTAGATGGTATAGCTCTGCAAAAAGAGGAATCTAGATTATTTCAGTTTTTGAATGGGTTAGATGAACAGTATAACTCTCAGTGTTGTCAGCTGTTGCTTCAGATTCCTTTACCCACAGTCGAGGTTGCTTGCTCTGTACTGGAACAAGAAGAATCACAACGTGCTATGATAAATTTGGGTGCATCAGATAGTGACATGATAATAATGTTTGGTAAAGCCTCTCAAGATAAACTAACTAATGATTGTGGTATTAAGGGCACACTGCTAAAAAATGTTGGCAAGTCGTTGGGTATCCTAGTTGGCATCCTTGTGCTTCAGTTGTCTTGTAACAATTAGGGAACTCAAATCACTTCTAGCTCAACATTTCCACATGAAAGATCTTGGTCACCTTCGTTATTTTCTGGGTCTTGAAGGTGATTACTCTGCTGATGGTATTTTTTTAAGTCAACAGGAGTATACTATTGATATATTAAAATAGCACAATTTGTTGAATGCAAAACCTCTGATGTTGCCTTTGGATTCTCACTTGAAACTGACTCTAGAATTGGGTGATCCTCTCCCTAATCCACCCGTTGTTAGGACGAAAATACGCGCTAATATTCACGCAAGTATACGCGTTCGCAAGTATACGCGTTCGCAAGTAATATATAATTCTTTCTAGTTCGTTCCCACAGAGACTGGTTTAGGTTAATTTCAATTAATGTACTTATGTAATGATGGTATGGTTATTATTCAATACTAAGATGATAAACAAAATGAGATTATTTATAACTAAGATATTAACTAACATGCAATTAACTAAGAGAATTAAGGTTGAATTACTTATATGAGAAAAACATGGGATTCTAACTTCATTAAATACTTTATTCAAAGTCATTATTCTTAACCTTAGCATGCAACGGTGATGACAACTAATCACATAACACAAAATTAGTAAACGCCAACTGTCGTTGTACGAATACCCTACTACTAGACATCCACAAAAGAGATAGAAGCTGAATAGACACCAATTATGTTGAGACCCTATATGTCTATAGAATTTGACAACATAAAGGGTTAATGAACAAGTTATCTATTGTGATTACATAGGACAAGTAAAATGGTTAAAATTACCTACAAATCATGCATAACAAATACATGAACCTATGCTAGCATGGCAAGTTCTAAACCATATATTCACTTTCGCTTTAATAGAGACTAACACGCTATCTTATAAGTTTGCGATGCTCATAAGACGAATAAGCACAACCAATATTAGGAAATAATACAATCACCACACACTAAGGTATCGAAATAAATTAACTATTGAAATCCATAAGTAAATCCGTTAGAATCCCATGATAACGATTAGTTCATAACCAAACTCATCATCATTGTGGGTTCGATGAGATCATGGTATAATAAACTAAGTCTTTATAAAACTGAATAATAGTCAAAGTACATAATTAAGAGTAACAGGTTCAACAAACAAGAAAACTAGCATCCAGGATTACAACTTAAACAAAGAATCATAAAAATAAACTGGATCCTCTTCGCCTTGGTTGTATTTGTGCTCCTAAGTCTTCTCGTCGTCTTCTCCTTAGTCTCCGTTATGAAAAACGTCTTTTTAGAGTTGTTATATAGCAACCCTTTCAGAATAGAAGTCCAGAAAATCCATTTTCTTATCAATTCAGGATTCCGGGATTTCGACCCGGCGTGGCCGCACGCTATCCTAGCACGGGCGCGCTGTATTTCTGACAACCGGCGCCGCCGCGCGCCAACACAGCGTGGGCGCGCTGACTTTTTGGAAAATCTTTTGACTTCTGATTTATTTGCTGGTTTTTGATGGCGATCAACAAGCGAACATCTGAGGCACCTTCCCAACACCAATTTATCACCAAAACAATGCTTAATCTCATCCTTCCTTTATCTATGCCTAAAATGAAAAACACTACAAAAATGTATCAAAAACACCAACAACTCGAGTACAAAACACCAATTCAAGCCTTTATGAAGCATTCTAAGTGGACATAAATGCCACTTAACATACCCCCAAACTTGAACCGATGCTTGTCCTCAAGCATAAACAGACTCAAAGAAGGGAAAATAAAAATGCATGAATATAATTAACATGAATGCAACGATCCCCTTAGAATAAGTAAACCAACCAACAAGCAATATCTCTAAAAATATAATTAGACGCACAAAGATCAATCAAATTTCACAAATCAACTCACAAGCCAAAAATGTGCTTGTGTGCAATTGCTTAACAGATATACTTTCGCAACGAGATCAATAACCATAACTCACTACCCGTCAAGGCAATGACAAGGTTATAAATAAAATATACGCTAAAATCAAAATGAATGATAACACTTCAATTTTATTGGAGTTATACAAGGATTCATGCTTTTATTTATAACACATAACAACACAAATATGCTTATTTTGATCGTGCAATGAGTGAGGTCCATAAAAGACTTATGCAATAATACCCATGTAGCAAATGTTAGGTTAGTGGATCCGAGACTATAAAAGCCTTAGGTCACTCGGCACAAAGTCCCCTAAAACTTAATAACCCGCGTATTAAAGGGCCCACTCATGATCAATTATGCATAACACATATTTTTTTTTCTTTTCATTTTTTTTTTCTTTTTTTTTCACATAATTTCTGAATGAGTGCATTTCGCTCCATCTCGCTCAACCCTAGACTACTCATATAAATATGAGTCGGCTACTAGCCATTTGACAATTAGCCACAATAACTAGCAATGAAATCCAATATTTTTCTCCAATTTTTTTTTACAAAACCATGTTATTACACCATTAAGAGAATATCATAAATTCTAGATATAAACAAGTGATTAAACCTCGACAAACAAACAAGACATGATCATGATCTAGCACGCAAGCAACCTCTAAGACTTAGTGAAATTTTTCTTGTTTCTAGCATGCAAATCAACTCGTTAAGACTTAAATTCCCTCTATACGACATCACTACACTCGCATCAATATCACAAATTAATCAGAAAAGCAACTTAAGGGATCATGATAACATGCACATGCAACTAAATGCAACATACTAACATGTAAAATAATAAAAAAAAACTACATGATAAATATGCAACTATATGGACTAAACTATCATGTATATGCAAACTAAATGGACTCACACAAACATATTCCTTAACTACCACCCCCAAACTTAAAATTTTCATTGTCCTCAGTGAAGGTAATAGTAAGAAATCAGGCATACCTACTTGGAATTGGGATCATCACCTTCCGAGGATGGAGTGTCATGAGGCGGGTACACAGAATCCTCACCAAAAACTGGCCACTGGATGTTAACTCCTGTGGCTCTGAAAGTTGTTCCCAATGCAAGGGTGAGATCCTATGCAAACCTGCTCTGGACGTCATACAACGCGTCCATCTGCCTCGTCAAGCGCCTATACTGCGCTGAACCCAAACCAGCACTGTCATCTGCTTACTGCTGCTGTTGCTGTGAAGAACTAGGCTCACCCCTCTAATGTCTCCATGCAGCTTTATTAGCCTGAACTAAACCACCACCATATGTCTGATCAGCTGGACGACCACCCGCCAAGTGATCATAAGAGTAACAAAGCCCCTTCTCATCAGGCTTACCTCCTCCCCACTCCTGCATCAATGCTATCGTCGAACTGTCAATATGGGCACTAGGTAGCTGAAACTGCTCGTGTGCGGGCCAATAAACTCCAACTGCCATACACAGCTTCATCACAATCGACACATACATAATAGAACTCGTAGTGCTCCCATGCAGAAACCTCAAAATACCCTGATAAATCACAGATCCGATATCCATATAATCCCCCTGTAGAATCCCCCACAACAACTTGGCACGATCCACAGTAACATCGTGCACATGTGAAGAAGGCATGATATTCACACAGATAAAAGAGTTCCATGCACGAGTGAACCTGTTCATGTAAGAGGCAGGAAAAGTGGCATACTCTCGTTCGTGCCCCTCTTGAACTTCCAATGAGTCTCCGGGACAAACAATGTAGTAACAATCAAGTCCAAGTTAAAATACTCTTCGGTCTTCGTCACCCAATCATATTGACCCGGCTGTCTCTCGGGCTGGTTAATCACCCTCCAAATAGCCTCAACAGTATAGTCCACAGTCAAACCCTGAACCACCGAGTACCCGTTCTTCTCCGCCTTCGCATTCACGTAAAACTCATAAAAAACACTCATGGGCACAACAGCGGGTGCCTTGCAAAAATTGACCCAACCCATCTCTAGAATCATCTCCAAAAGCTTACCATCCCTTCCCGATGGCAGAAAACCCCTCTCCTTTACTATGGGCTTCGATAGCAACCTCGTATACTCCGCTTCAGCCTCCGGAGTAGCAAACCTAGGCCTCACACCCCCAACACTTGAAGAATCGGTGGTACTACTGCTAACTTAAGTTCTTTGTCTCTTGGGTGCCATTGAATTTCAATAAGTTTGAGAAAAGAGAAGTGTATAAGAGAGATTTAGAGTTTTAAGAATTAAAAAGTGATGGAGATGATTGTGTATAAGTGTGTGTATATATAGGGATTAGAATTAGGTTTAGAAAAGAAGTGGGAAAAGATTATGGAATTAGTGGGAGTAATGGGGTAATTGGAATTGATTTGGAGAAGGAATTATGGTAGTGAAAGGAGGGAAAATCGGCTAGTGATGTGATTTTGTTTTGAATTTTCATTTTTTCTGTTTTTTTCTACTACAGGGGTGCAACGCGGCCGCCCCGCCTGACAGCACGGGCGCGCCGTGTTTCTGAAATTCTAATTTTTTTTTTAGTTTTCTTCTTATTTTCTTCTTCCTTCTATCTACTAATGTACAACAAGCTTGGGTTGCCTCCCAAGAAGCGCTTGGTTTACGTCGTTAGCTTGACGTAGAATTTCGAGATCAAATGGACAATAAAACGGCACTAACCACCTCACGGTTTGCCGTATTCCATAGTAATGCTTCAACCACTGTCCATTCACCTTAAGTACTCCGCCTGGATCATTCTCAAAAATCTCCACCGCTCCATATGGAAACACAGTTTTGATAATAAACGGTCATGACCACCTTGACTTTAACTTGCCACGACACAAATGATTTGAGCACTAGACCCCTATCGTGCCACCTCTTGACTTTCTCCTTATACATTTTGTTATTCTCATACGCTTGAAGTCGAAACTCATCGAGTTCATTCAATTGAAGCATCCTTTTCTTACCAGCTGCATCCAAATCAAAGTTCAATTTCTTCAAATCCCAATATGCTTTATGCTCTAGCTCCACAGGCAAATGAAATCCCTTACCATAAACCAATTGAAACAGTGGCATGCCTAGTGGAGTCTTGTATGCTGTTCGATATGCCCAAACAGCTTCATCCAGCTTCAAAGACCAATCCTTCCTCGATGGACATACAACTTTCTCTAGAATACGCTTTATCTCTCAATTAGATACCTCAACTTGACCATTAGTCTGAGGATGGTAGGCTGTAACAATGGGATGATTCATGTTATATCTCTGCATCATAGCAGTGAACTTGCGATTGCAGAAATGCGATCCCTCATCACTGAATATGACTCTTGGAGTCCTAAATCTTGTGAATATTTGTTTGTGAAGAAAATTGAGCACTACCTTCCCATCATTCATCGACAAAACCTTAACTTCCACCCATTTCGAGACATAATCAACCGTCAGCAAGATATACAGATTATTGCAAGATGAGACAAATGGCCCCATGAAGTCAATTCCCCAAACATCGAAGACCTCAACCTTGAGAATCACATTAAGTGGCATCTCATTCCTCTTGGACATATTACCAACACACTGGCAGCGATCACACTTCAAAATAAACCGATGTGCATCCTTAAACAATGTCGGCCAGAAGAATCCCGCTTGAAGGATATGAGTTGCTGTCTTTTCTCCACCATATAGTGGCCTCCATAAACATTCGAATGACAGTCTCGCAAGATACCCTCCGTCTCACTGTACGGAATTCATCTCCTGATGATTTGGTCAGCTCCTTGCCGAAACAAAAATGGCTCATCCCACATGTACCACTTCACTTCATAAAGAAACTTCTTTCTTTAAGCAGAAGATGAGTCAGGAGGCATAATGTTGCTCAAAAGATAGTTCAGAATGTCTGCGAACCACGGTGCTTCCTCTTGCACCCCAAATAGCTGCTCATCGGGAAAAGACTCATTTATCAATGTCTTATCCAGTGAAGTCACATTTGGATCTTCTAAACGAGAGAGATGATCGGCGACTTGATTCTCAGTACCTTTTCTATACTTGATCTCCAACTCAAACTCATGAAGTAAAAGAACCCATCAAATCAGTCTAGGCTTCGAGTCCTTTTTTGAGACGAGATAGCGAATAGCAGCGTGATCAGTGAAAACTGTCACTTTCGTCCCAAGCAAATAAGATCGAAACTTCTCAAAACCGTACATAATAGCCAATAGCTCCTTTTCAGTAGTAGTATAGTTCAGTTGAGCATAATTGTGGGTCTTACTAGCATAGTAGACCACATGAAATATAATGTTCTTCCTTTGCCTAAGAACTGCTCAAACTGCATAGTCACTTGCATCACACATCATTGCAAACGGCTCATCCCAATTAGGTGCAGTTATGAAAGGTGCCATAATCAAACTCTTCTTTAAGCTCTTAAAAGAAGCTAGGAACTCGTCATCAAACGTGAAGGGGACATCTTTCTCTAGAAGATTGCACAAGGGTTTAGAGATTTTATAGAAGTCCTTGATGAACCGCCGATAGAAACCCGCATGACCAAGAAAGCTACGGACTCCCTTAACTGAAATTGGTGGAGGAAGATTTTCAATGACCCCCACCTTGGCTTTGTCCACCTCAAGACCTTTACTAGAGACCTTTTGCCCAAGAATGATGCCATGTTGCACCATAAAGTGACATTTCTCCCAATTGAGAACCAGATTGGTCTCAACATACCTTTTTAGAACTGCGCCAAGATTTTACTGAAATTGGTGGAGGAAGATTTTCAATGACCCCCACCTTGGCTTTGTCCACCTCAAGACCTTTACTAGAGACCTTTTGCCCAAGAATGATGCCCTGTTGCACCATAAAGTGACATTTCTCCCAATTGAGAACCAGATTGGTCTCAACATACCTTTTTAGAAATGCGCCAATATTTTACAAGCACTCGTCAAAAGAATCACCGAACACATAGAAATCGTCCATGAACACCTCCACATTCTGACCAATCATGTCAGAGAAAATGGCCATCATGAATCTCTGAAATGTGACAGGTGCACCACACAACCCAAAAGAAATTCTTCTGAAAGCAAAAGTACCAAACAGACAAGTGAAGGTAGTTTTTTCCTGATCTTCTGGAGCAATGCAAATCTGATTATAGACCGAATATCCATCCAGAAGACAATAGTATTCATGCCCAACCAACTTGTCAAGCATTTGATCAATAAATGGAAGAGGGAAGTGATCCTTCCTTGTGGCCTTGTTCAACTTTCTGTAATCCATGTAAACTCTCCACCGCGTGACTATTCGAGTCGGAATGAGCTCATTCTTTTTATTAGCTACCACGGTGATGCCTCCTTTTTTCGGCACACACTGAACTGGGCTCACCCAAGAACTGTCAGAAATGGGATAGATGATCCCTGCATCTAGCCACTTGAGAATTTCCTTCTTCACAACCTCTTTCATGATTGGATTCAGCCTTCTCTGTTGAACTCTCTCAGAATTTTCAAGAGCTTTTCCTCATCACAACCTGAAAGGTCAGATGCAATAATAACAGGCAAAGTAGATACATCACCTAAAAATACATACCTCAAGTGTTCAGGCAACGGTTTAAGCTCGAGAGTAGGAGCTTCCTCAATAGATGGCTTTAGGCGCTTTGGAGACTTTTTCAGCTCCTCCAGTCCAAGAGATTCAAAAGGCATATCTAGCCTTTGCTTCCAAAGAGAAGCATTCAAATACTACAACTGCTCATCACTTTCATCATCTTCACTATCTGAATTCCCTAACAAGGCCTTCTCTAAGGCATCAGACCTTAGCATTTGTTCAAGTTCTGAAGTAACCATAGAATCGACCAACTCCAGTTTTAAACCTTCCTCATTATCAGTAGGTAATTTCATGGCATTGAAAACTTTAAGAGTCACATCATGATCCAGTACTCGCATAGTGAGCTCACCATTCTACACATCAATCAAGGTTCAGCTAGTAGCCAAAAATGGTCTTTCCAAGATTATGGGAATCTTCTTATCCTCCTCGAAATCAAGAATTATAAAGTCAGCAGGAAATATGAGTTTATCCACCTTGACCAAGACATCCTCCACAATGCCTCGTGGATATGTAATAGAATGATCGGCCAACTGCAAGGACATATAAGTAGGCTTAGGATCAGGTAAGTCCAACTTCTTGAAGACAGAAAAAGGCATCAGATTGATGCTAGCTCCCAAATCACATAAACACTTTTCGAACGACAAGTTTCCGATGGTGCAAGGAATAGTGAAATTCCTAGGATCCTTAAGCTTCAGAGGCAAGTTCTGTTGCAGCACAGCTTTGCATTCCTCCATAAGAGCAACGAGCTCTAAGTCATCGAGCTTCTCTTTCTGAGAGAGAATACCTTTCATGAACTTTGCATAGCTAGGCATTTGTTCAAGAGCTTCGGCGAAATGTATGTTAATATGAAGTTTCTTGAAAACTTCCAAGAACTTAGCAAATTTCTTATCCAGCTTTTGCTTTTGCAGCCACTTAGGAAAAGGAGGTGGAGGATAGACCTGTTTTTCCCCTTTATTACCCCTAGGAGGAGTGTTGTCAATAGCTTTCTTCCTTGGTTCCACCTCTGTTTCCTTCTGCACATCTTCTTCAGCCACAACTTCAGATTCTGGAACTTGAGATTTTTCAGGATTTGCAACCTTCCCAGACCTCAATATGATTGCCTTGACTTGCTCCTTAGCTTCCCTCTTACCTGACACTTCAGTATCACTAGGGAGTGTACCAAGTTGTCGATTCAGCAAGGCATTGGCAATCTGCCCAATTTGATTCTTCAAGGTCTTAATAGAAACCGCTTAGTTCTTACATATGAGCCTCAACTCCTCCAATTCAGATTTTTCATTAGATTGTGGTAGCTAGTGAAGTTGAAGTTGTTGCCTTGGTGCATATTGCGGTTGTTGAAAACCGGGAGGGTTGAATTGCTTTGTTGCATACTGCTGATAAGGCCGTTGCACCGCATTCTGAGTGTTGCTCCAGCTGAAGTTAGAATGATTACGGTTGTTGGGATGATAGGTGGCTGGAACTGGTTGCTGCGACCTCTGAAAGTTGCTCACGAACTGAGCTGATTCACTAGAAATAGCACACTGCTCCGTCGCATGCGCACCGGCACAAAGCTCACAGACACTAATGATCTGATTAACTCTATAATTAGCCAAAAAAATCCACCTTCATCGTCAAAGCCTGAAGTTGAGCAGCTATAGCAGTAGTTGTATCCACTTCCAGAATTCCTTCTACCTTGCCTTAATGCATTCTCTGAGTTGGGTTCTGGTATTCATTAGTAGCCATCAGCTCAATCAACTCATAAGCTTCATTGTAGCTTTTAGCCCATAAGGCTCCACCTGATGCTGCATCAAGCATGGGTCTAGAAGTTGCACCCAACCCATTATAAAAGCAGTTAATGATCATCCAATCAGGCATCCCATGGTGAGGACACTTCCTAAGCATCTCCTTGTAGCAATCTCAAGCCTCACACAAAGATTCTCCCGATTGCTAAAAAAATTGAGTAAGTGCATTTCTGATTGCAGCTGTCTTCTCCATAAGGAAGAATTTAGTTAGAAACTTTTGAGCAAGATCCTCCCATTTGGTGATAGACCCTGGTGGTAGAGAATGAAACTATCAGTTAGCCTTATCCCTCGGAGAGAATGGGAAAAGCCTCAACTTAATAGCATCTTCAGAAATTCCATTGAACTTGAAAGTGTCACAGATCTCGATGAAATCTTTGATGTGCATGTTAGGATCTTCTATAGGAGAACCCCCAAACTGAACTGAATTATGTATCATCTGAATCGTGCTCGACTTGATTTCAAAAGTGTTAGACGCGATGGTTGGCCTGATAATGCTAGACTGAATATCATTTATCTTTGGCTGAGAATAATCCATCAAAGCCTTCAGATTCGCTGCTGGTTCTCCCATTATGACAAGAGCTTCTTCTTCAAACTTTTTCTCAATAAAAACTTCTTCAACTACTTCATCCGCTTTATCCAGTGTTCTCTTGCGAGATCGAGAACGCGTTAGCATGCACGCTCTCTAGAGTACCTGAAAAAGCAACAAGTAAACAAGTAAAATATCCGAGTCAGTGAACTTTAACGATCAGTGATGACAAGCATATAAAAAATTTAACACCGAGTCCCCGGCAGCGGTGCCAAAAACTTGTTAGGACGAAAATACGCGCTAATACTCACGCAAGTATATGCGTTCGCAAGTAATATAGAATTCTTTCTAGTTCGTTCCCACAGAGACTGGTTTAGGTTAATTTCAATTAATGTACTTATGCAACGATAGTGCGGTTATTATTCAATGCTAAGATGATTAACAAATTGAGATTGTTTATAACTAAGATATTAACTAACATGCAATTAACTAAGAGAATTGAGGTTGAATTACTTATATGAGAAAAACATGGGATTCTAACTTCATTAAATACTTCATTCAAAGTCATTGTTCTTAACCTTAGCATGCAACAGTGATGACAACTAATCAGATAACACGAAACTAGTAAACGTCAACTGTCGTTGAACGAATACCCTACTACCAGACATCCACAAAAGAGACAGAAGCTGAATAGACACCAATTATGTTGAGACCTTATATGTCTATAGAATTTAACAACATAAAGGTTTAATGAACAAGTTATATATCGTGATTACATAGGGCAAGTAATATGGTTAAAATTACCTACGAATCATGCATAACAAATACATGAACCTATGCTAGCATGGCAAGTTCTAAACCATATATTCACTTTTGCTTCAATAGAGACTAACACCCTATCTTATAAGTTTGCGATGCTCATAAGACGAATAAGCACAACCAATATTAGGAAATAATACAATCACCACACACTAAGGTATCGAAATAAATTAACTATTGAAATCCATAAGTAAATCCGTTAGAACCCCATGATAACGATTAGTTCATAACCAAACTCATCATCATTGTGGGTTCGATGAGATCATGGTATAATAAACTAAGTCTTTATAAGACTGAATAATAGTCAAAATACGTAATCAAGAGTAACAGGTTCAACAAACAAGAAAACTAGCATCCAAGATTACAACTTAAACAAAGAATCACAAGATTAAACTAGATCCTCTTCGCCTTGGTTGTATTTGTGCTCATAGGTCTTCTCGCCGTCTTCTCCTTACTCTCCGTTATGAAAAATGTCTTTTTAGAGTCATTATATAGCAACCCATTCAGAATAGAAGTCCAAAAAATCCATCTTCTAATCATTTCAGGATTCCAGGATTTCGACCCAGCGCGGCCGCGCGCTATCCCAGCGCGGCCGCGCGCTATCCCAGCGCGGCCGCGCGCTATCCCAGCGCGGACGCACTGTTAGTGGCCACGCTGTAACTCTAACAACCTGCGCAGCTGCAGGCTAACACAGCGCGAGCGCTGACCTTCTGGAAAAACTTTTGACTTCTGATTTATTTGCCGGTTTTTGATGGCAATCAACAAGCGAACATCCAAGGTACCTTCCCAACACCAATTTAGCACCAAAATAATGCTAAATCTCATCCTTCTTTTATCTATGCCTGAAATGCAAATCATTACAAAAACTTATCAAAAACACCAATAACTCAAGTACAAAACACCAATTCAAGCCTTTATGAAGCATTCTAAGTGGACATAAATGCCACTTAACACTCGTATATCAATGTTTGTTAGGACAGATGAGCTACTTAACGATCACCCCCGTCCGGATATATATTTCAGTGTATAACTTCTCTCTCAATACACCAACAAGCCAACAACAGTCCATATCCAGGGTGCTTATCGACTACTATGATATCTTTCTGGTTCCAAGTCACAAGGCATTTTGCTAGCCTCAAATTATGCTGCTCAATTGACTGCATTTTGCGACAGTAACTGGGCTTCTTGCCCAGTTTCTCGACGATCAACCACGGGTACTATATCTTCCTAGAAAATTCACCCATCTCATGGAAGTCTAAAAAGCAATCTGTAGTTTCAAGGTATTGCGCAGAAACTGAATACAGGGAAATGGCCCTCACAACATGCAAAGTAACTTGGTTGTCTACCCTGCTAAAAGATCTGGGACTCAAAAATATTCCCCCAACTGTGTTAAATTGTGATAACAAAGCAACCCTTTTTATAGTTTCAAATCCGCTACTCCATGAACGTACTAAACATGTGGAATTGGATTGTCACTACGTTCGTGATCAAGTCAAAGCAGGGACTATAAAGACTGCTCATGTCCCTCTCAAAAACATGTGGCGTACATCTTTACCAAGCAGCTGTCAGTTGGCCTACATAATGCTCATTTAAACAAGCTCACGGCCTCATCAACAGATTTCCCTGTCGCTCGAGGGGGAGTATTGAGGAAATACTAGTGTATATATTTACTATTTTATTCCATTTCTAGTATCTCCCACTTTTGTCTCATTAGAACATTAAGGTCGTTATTGAGTGTATGCTGAGATTGTCTTAGAATGAACAACTGTCTTGTCATTTGTCATTTAGCTGAGCCCATATATGGCCTCACGCTCCTTTTGTTGTAATTAGGGTAAACATTGAGACCTTCCAAATAGCTAGATAAGGTTTAAGCTCTCATTTTATCAATTACATGCATTCCTATCATTTGAGACTGTCTTCTTCATTGACTTTAGTTTGCAACATGTTTTAAAGCATTTGGCTACGAGACATTCTCTTGAATCTCTTTTTAAACCGTTGTCTTTCTTGAAGACTCTAAATATCTCTGACATACGTATTGATGAGTTGTCTGAGGTTTCTTGTTTGGTTTGCATAATTCAGAGTGCGCCCAACTTGTGCAAACTAAATATCTTGTAAGTCATGCACCAGCACTTCATTTTATTCCATGTCACTCCAACTCGGCTACTCTTTGTCATTCATAAAATATTTTCTCTGTGTTAGGTTGAGTGTTCCGTTCGCGGTGATCTCAAGAATTACCAGATAAATGATTCTGAAGACTTTACTATGGATCATCTTGAAATTGTCAACTTTAGTAACTTTAGAGGTCTTAGAGCCGAGATAAAACTAGTCAATTTTCTGTTTGCCCGCTCTTCATCGCTGAAAAAATTGCCCATCCACTACACTGGATTCATCGAAAAGTATGTAGCAGTAGCCAAATTCAATTTGATGTTGCAATATAAGTCGATGTTGCAATATCCTACAGCTTCATCGAGAGTGGAAATTGGATTCTTAGAAGACACCGTTGATAATTTATAAACTTGTTCAGCTTTTCGCCCATGCGTCTTTGCTCCAATATATTAAAAGTATTGTTAGTTTATTATGTACTAGCATGTGTGCATCTTTATTAAGGAATTGGATAAACTTTTTACCCTTTTATATACCTATGTTACTTGCAGTTTTACCTTTGTTAAATTGGTTCCCTTAAATTTTGGTAGTTTGAATATTTGAATACAAAATGTAGTTGGCCATGGCTAACTTACCTAATCTTAGTGAGTCTCCCCGACCCCTTCGTAAATCTTCGGACACCTCTTTATACAAAGTCAGGGAGGTATCATAAATCAAGATGTAAGTTGTAGCCATGTCATCAGAAAAGATATCATAAATTAATATGTAAGCTATAGTGATTCCATTACATAATATATTTTTTCATTTCGGCTATAATTTTTAGCGGAAAGATAATATTTTTTACTTCCAACGAAAAATATAGAGGAAATGAAAATAATTCTGTATTTTAATCCGGATCGTCGAAATATAAATATGACCATGTGGTCAAAAAATTATATCATAAACTGTGAAGTAATTATTATATATCCTCTTATATAAATCTAAAAATTGCACTACTGAGATCTATAATTATTATTATAAATTATCGAAAATTAATACTTCCTCCATTTCTTTTTAGTTATCATATTTGGAAAAAAAAATTGTCCCTAAATTATTGTCTCATTTTCTATTCCAGTGCACTTTTTATCAAGTTTTTTCATATTTACCCTCTATTCCAATTTATAATATTTGACTTTATAACTAATACACATACATCTATCTCAACATTTAATACTATAATTAGAGATAAATATGAAAACAAGGTACTTAATTTAATTTTTCTTAATACGTGTGTTTTTTGCAAATGTGATAACTAAAAAGGGAAGGAGAATACTTACATTTTTACGCGGTTACACTAGTATCAATCACTCAAAAGTCAAAAGTGCACATTTCAAAAAAGAAAAAGTTTACTCAAAAGTGCAAGTTTTAACCAAATTGTTGGGCCTAATAATATTCCCAAAACTCATTCAAGGCAATTGTAGTTACTAAAGACCCTGGGCTGGGTATGGTCAATATAGACTAATGGACTATCGTGATATGGGGCGGTAGGAGTAGGACCTTGTATAGTCCAATTCTCAATTTTTACAAAATCATTGTTTAGTAATAATAAAAAAAACAAAAAAAAACCAAAAATGAAAAATTAAATTGGCATTCCTTAAAAATATCAAATCAACATAACTTGAGTTCAAATCAATTCACCAAATATCGACAGAAACTCTAAATTTAATTAATTTGACTCGAGTTTTATTCAAATAAATATATAAATTTTTTTTAAGCATTTATATAAAAAATATATTTATAAGTGTAAAGTATATAGTGTGTACCTGAATTATCCCATTTCTGCAGATTGTGTGGCCCAACTCCTGAAAAGATAACACAAACATAAATCAAACAAGTTTGTCATTGAGGTGAAAAGATAGGCATATAAATTTTATTTAGAACAATATAAACTGATTAATTAAGATTTAAAAAGACTAGGCATCCCTTGTTTTAGTTGATCAAACGATATGGCGGATGGCTACTGGTACTCGGCCATCTCGGTGACTCCTCCATCTGCAGCAAGGAAGTGAGTGGCCATGATATTTGCACCACCATTGACATCTGCATGAGTATGCTGGAGCTCGACATTAGTCCAGTTCTCAGCAAGAAGCCAAGTGATCAAAGCCACCAAGCCAGCCATAGCATCATCAAGATCAAGGTTGTTGATCCGTTCAACTGCGCGCCTACTCTCGCTTAAAAGCACCACACTTTTATATTAACGCTATCATGCCATCTTTAGGCCATATAATATGACCCAAAGCTCAGCAGTCTCGGGGTCAACCAAGCCAATCATCCCCCCAAAAACTCGAACCCACCTTCCATTCTTTTTTAGAACACCTCTAACACTAGCCTTGAACTCAGTCTGTCAAACACACCTTTCACACACAATTTGTAAGCCATTTTCTATCAACAACTAATAAAACTATTTTGTATTTGCAAGATGAAAAAAGATTAGAATATTACACTGTTTAAATAGGCATAAGAAGTGGTTGGGTGAATGTAATGCATTTTAGAGTTACAAGATTCAAAGTACTGACCATTGAATGGAATGGCCAATGCATGTAGGTGCAGTTTTTGATCAATGCACTGGAACCAATGAATGAAATTGTTATGTTGGGAAATTGCAAACACAATGTATTACATTTCAAATATTGAAATTAAGAAAAAGCATATACCATGCAAAATGTTATCACATTCATAAATACTAATGCAAAATAGTTTAGTTCATCATAAATTTGTAACTGATTTAATATAATGCAGATGTTACAATCAAATAACTACTAGTAATAACCAAAAATAATTCTATAGTAACCTCTTAAGATAAATTAATTGCACCCAGTTCAGTATCAAAAACTAATAACCATCAAATTAGGTCATATTCTCCATGGTGGCTTTGTCGTTAGTGATGTTTTCCTTGTACTGGCCTCAGCTTCCAAATGCTTCAAAGTAGTTACAAAATTACCAGCTTTCAACCCTTCAATTGGCTTAATCCCAAGTGGTGTATTAGACACCCTAGCTGGTTGGCTTGAAGTATTGAAGATGTCAGGCTGGCTACCTTCATGTACATGTGGTAGGCTGATTGAATGCATAGGTTCAGAAGGCACATTGGTGGTCTCGAGCTTTTTTTGGTAGAGCCTTCTTCTTTGCAGGTGCTTTCTAATTTTCCTGAGTTTTAGGCTTGCTAGACTTCTTTGGTTGTGCCTTGTGTTGATCATTGTTATTGGCAATGTCAGCTTTCTACAAGGCACAATAACAAATATTGTAATTACAAATAAATATAATAGGATTAACTAAAATAAATGCATAACAAGTAGTTACCTTTCCTGTGCATGTTCTAATATTGTGAGTTCCCTCCTTGCAATAATTACAATACATTGTTTATTAGTCCTTCTCAGCTTGTGAGTTCCCTCCTTACAATAATTACAATTTCATGTCCACCATCAGTCATTGTAACAAGATATTTGGCACCCCTTGATTATTGTACCACACAGCATTTGGCAAAAGTCATAGCCCTGCATAAATGATATCAGATCCTGATAAGGTATATATACTGATAGATACCAGTTTCTGATTATTTGAATTAAAGAAAGTCATAGCCCTGTATAATAGATATCAGATCCTAACAAGGTGGAAATACTGATAGATTAAATTCTGACAAGATTAAATCCTGACAAGGTGTAAGTCAAATCCTGACAAGATTAAATACTGATAGATATCAGTTCCTAATTATTTAAATTAAAAAAGTCATAGCCCTGCATAATAGATATCAGATCCTGACAAGGTATAAATACTAATAGATTAAATCATGACAAGATTAAACACTGATAGATATCAGTTCCTGATTATTTAGTTAAACAAAGATGACCTACTTGTGGATTTTTCTCATAGTAGTTGTACAAATGGGATTAAGAGCATAACTCATTGTCATCTTGTCTCTTCTTGTTTGGATTCTTTTCATCACACTCTTATGTAACCCCTGCAATAATCCAATTATAGGTAGATCTTTGTACTCTCTGATACTATTGTTGAAGACTTCACAATGATTAATCACAAATATATCTGAAATGCATGTTGTTATAAATGCAGATCTTGACCACTGGTTTGTTATTTTTTCCATCAACCAGTCATAACATCTCTTGGACAACTAGAGAGTGCACATAAATAAGTTAGTTCACCCACAAAACAGGCTGTGATATAATGTCTAGACTACCTAATTAATTATACCTTTTTAGCTCAGACATGTGCTTGTTAAATATGTAATCAGTTGTAACTCTAGCTGCTAGCCACAACAGTGCTCTCAAGCCAATGCCCTTGTGATCTTTGTACATATTTCTATAGAGATGCATTACACAGAATCTATGTTTCGCATTTGGAACAATATATGTTTCGCATTTGGAACAACATTCACAAGCGCATTTATCAATCCCTGCAAAATGCAAACAAATTTGTAGGACTCATAAGTTCTAAATGTCTAGTGGTGTAATAACCAAGATAGGTTGGACATACCTTTTGTCTGTCTGAAATGAATGTCCAGCTCCCATTGTTCACTATGTTCACATCTGCAGCAAGTAAAGTCAAGAACCAGTTTTAGGTGAAACTGTTTTCAGCTTCAACTATTGCCCATGCAATAGGCTACATACCATCATTTGCATCACAACCAACAATAATTAGTAATTGTCCACCAAAAGGACCTTTAAGTGACAACCATCCAAGCCAATGATAGGTCTACATCCTGTCCTAAAGCCTTTCTTCACTGGCCCTAAACAAATGTACATCCTCTTGAATCTCCTGCCTTCAACACCAGCCTCTTGCTCATCTAGAACCAACTCCACACTAGAATCAGGCATAACTTTTTCAATGCATTAACATAGTCCCACAATAAACTATATTATGCAACATGGTTCCCTTTAATGACCTCTAAAGCCTTTCTTTTGGCTCCACCAATAGTGGGCACACTAACATCATAACCTAGGTCATATACAACCTTCTTATAAAAATAAGGAATTGGCCAAGTTAGATTCATTCTGATCTCATTCTCATAATGTTGAGCAATCCATGCCGCAGTAATCGTTTTATATGTGAAAGTTGGTGGACATTTGTGAGTTCTTATCAAGGTCTTCACTTGATATGTCTGAGTGTTTGGCTTAAGTGATGCATATATTTTCCAAGAGCATCTCTCACCCTTACACCAAAACTGAATCTTTCTGCCAAAATTCCAGGACTGCACTATAGCTTTCCTGTTTAATATAGAATGTTATCTTACTGCTGCTCTAAAACTTGTAGCACTACCAAACAACAACCCTAAATTAAACTGTGTATTTGTCATGTATGTCCTCTCATTAAAAATAGGGTAAGAAGGAGTGTTTTCCTCATCAGTGTTATTTGCAGCCATTCTTTCCTCTTCACTATTATAGTCAACATCACTTATGTTTGATTCTTCCGCACCACCGGTATACTTTTCTATTAAGGTCTCATGCATAAACTAAGTGTAGTTGATGTTAGCTGTGAACCAGACATTTGGTCTTCAAAATGATACAATAAAGCTCATGGTACATTGGTATAGGTTCTGCTATTTTTATTCATTTAATTTTGAATTTTTCAAGATGAACGACGGGGATGTCTCAAAGCAGATCGAACAAATGGTTCGATTCATTCGTCAAGAAGCTCAAAAAAAAGCCAATGAGATCTCTGTTTCTGCTGAAGAAGAATTCAACATTGAGAAGTTACAAACACAGCCTCTAATGACATTCTTTAATCATAAGAGGCAGTTGCAGACTCTTATTTGTGTATCTTTTACGAAAATAATCCTTTTTCTTGTTTTCAAAACTAAGGCCCATGAATGTTCGATTTTTGTTCCGTCCTAAAATATGGTTGATACTTGCGTACCATTTTTGTTCGACTTTTTCTTTATTATCTCATTTTCTTCTTCACTAACTCTCCTCTATACACAGAAAACCTCCATCTCTTTATATTTTCTGGCAAAATTTTCTCTTATATCCAAAATAGTTGAACCTTTTGTTGGATATGTGGATTTCTTCTATATACTTATATTATCATAAGATTTAGAAGATACATGTTTTTCGGGGAGTAAACTGTCGGAGAAGCAGTTGTCGTAGCCGGAACTGAGGTGGGTGTCGTCCAGATTGAGTAAATCATCGAAGATGTCGTCTATAGAATTTTTTTGATCGGGGGAAGCCATGAAAGCATATGACATATGACAAACGGAGTTGTTCCCGATTTTATAATATTTCAGGCGAGTCAATTCATTACAGATCGATACATAATATCAACCTGGATTATTCACACTTTGAAGTGTGAGTAAAGGTAAGTTCGTGAGTGATCAAGGTCGCGGCTCAGGTTTGACTAATTATTTTATTTCAATTTTCAATAAGGTAGTGGCTGGCGGTGGTTCATTAGCGGTGATCGGAGGCAAAATATTTAATATTTTTGACCTTGACTAACGTTTCAGTTTTTCAGAATTGAATTGTTATTAATGATAGTTATTGTGAGTTAGTGCTTAGATCATGCATGATGTTTGAATTGTATCATTTTATAATTGTAACTGATACTGATTAGATGTATTGATTAATATTTCCTTTTTTGATTTTGTTGTTTATAAATCATGTGTTAGGTCACACACACACTGTAGAGGGGGTGAATACAGTGTATAGTACACTCAAATCGAACTTTAATAACTTAAGTAACAGAAAACAAACTTTATTGAAACAATAAACTCTGTTACAGTATGGAACTATTACCTCTCAGTGATGAACAAATATCACGAGAGCTGCTAGGGTTACAATGAATAATCTTGTCTAATAATGATAACACTTATAGTGTAAACCCTATGTCTGTGTTTATATACTACACAGTTACAAGATAATCGCTAATTGATATGGAATATAATTCTGCTTCCTAAAATATATCAATCAGATATCTTTTCTTCCAAGTATTCCATTCTTTACGGAATTCCTTCTTCATGCATATCTCTTCTTATGTTTATCTTGATCTTCTTTCATTTAATAAGCTACTGTCCTTATCTGATTGTCCTTCAGCACCTAAGTTCTGATATCTATCTTCTGATGATTATCTCCTGATAACATAAGTACTGATATCCTTAAGTCCTGACTTCCAGTATAAGTACTGATCAACAGTTAAGTACTGATTTATCATGTTCAAATAAGATCTAAAAGCTAAACATAAAATATATTAGCCATGACATTATCAAATATATCTAAAAATCTCCCCCAACTTGTAAATTAACATAATATACAAGTTTAACAGATATTTGATGATGTCAAAAACATTAAGTACAAATGCATGAGAATTAGACTAGATAACTACAACTTACAGTCCTTAAAGCTTTTACCAATTTCAACTTCTGATAACAACTTCAGTCTGTATAAATATCAGTATTTAAGCAGTTGTAGATCTTCGACTTGGCTTCATCATTTTCTGATCTCTCTGATGTCAGGAGTTGTTCTGAGATAGTTCTTCAACAAACATTTCTCAGCATATCTTAGTTCATCAATCATTCTCCTTTTAACATCTTTAAGCTCTGCAGTATCTTCACCAGTTTGAAAGATTGCAGCTCTGAGATCATTGATCTTTTCTTTTCTCAACTCCTGATCTAGTCTTATGACATAAGCTTTGTTAGACTCCAGATTGAATTCAAGTCCCTTAATACCAAGATATGTTCTGATCTGTGCAGTATTAGGCTTCATATCAACAATATCACCATTGTGATCTCTGTACTTTGGAACATATATGCTGTCAGACTTAACAGAATAAAGCCTTTTCTGTCTCTGAATCTGTTCTTTTAAGTAGTTTGCAGCAGTCTCTGTTATTCTGTCATCCACTTGAAGTAAGAAAAGTACATGCTCCAATTCTTCAAAATACTTCAATGGAATGGCATTTTGTCTTATATGATAAACCCTACCATCTGTCATGAAATACAACAGGATGTATTCTTTCAAGTATGTATGGTAAACTTTCTGTACAGATTCCAGTTGATTCAATCTCTCAGGAGTTGCTCCAATACCTGGTTCACTCAAGGAAGTTGGATCATTGGTAGTATTGTGTACTCTTCTTTCATCAGCACTTCCCAATCCAGTTTTATCTCTAGCTTCCTTTCCAATAACTACTCTTAGTTCAAAACCACTTGCAGTAGTCTTCAAAGATTGAGTCTGTTTTGCTTTAGTGAATCCTGGTAGGAGTGTCTTTGATCTATTTTCTGATATCAAGTTAACTTGAGCTCTGTCAGAGGTTACTTGCTTCTTCTGAATATCAGAACTTACAATTTCTTGACTCTGAACAACTTGAGCCATGTCAGAGGTTGTTTTAAGAACTTTTCTTGAAGTCAGAGCAAAATCATCCTTTTCATCAGTAATTTCTTCTTCCTCGGGAGGTACATAAACCTTGATAGGTTCACCAACCTTTTCTTTACCCTTGGATCTTGGATCTATCTGTGGTTGTGATCTAGCCAATGTTGCTTCAGTATATGTCCTTTCTTTGATCACAATGCCTTTGAGTTTTGGAAGTGAATTTTTACCAGAAGCTTCAGATTTAGATGTGACTTTCTCTAATTTAAGTCTAGCTTCTTCTTCCTTTAAACTTTCCAAGTCCATTCCTGGATTTTCTTGAAGAAATAACTGTCTTGACATTTCCTCATCAAGATCTAGAAGTTCATCAGAACTTATCCTTTTACCAGCAGCAGAACTTATTCTTTTCCCAGTATCAGTACTTGTCCTGTGACTAGCTTGTCTTGATGTAAACCTTCTACCTTGACTATGACCGCTACCCATTCCAGAGTATCCTTGATCATCATTTCCATCATCCTTTCCTTGCAGTGTCTTGTTAGTGTTGCATTTGGACTTAATTATCTTCTCCCCCTTTTTGGCATCAGCAGGTAGTAAAAGAGAGATAAGTAATTCCATTGAAGATTGGATTTCAGTAAGTTGCGATTGTTGAGAAGCTTGATTTGTAAGAATGTCATCAATCTGAGCTTGTTGTTTCTCTTGAGTTTTCCCAATATAAGCAATCCTGTCAATGGTAGGTTGAAAGAACTTTTTCTTATCAATTTTCCAAACTTGTTCTTGTTTGAGAAAGTTCTCCTGAATCTTGTGTAGCTCTGCATGAGTAGTTGAATGAAGACCTTGTAGATGTTTAAAACTCAATGCAGTGACTCTAAGCTGGGTTTTTAAATCATCAGAATTTAACATTTCATCAGCTTTAGTCAAGTGCTCAGCAAGATGTATTGCAGTTGGAACACATGAAACTGAGTTCCATTCCTTAGTCCACTCGTGACCTGCAGGAGTTTCACTCCAAGGTACTGGTGCAGCCCCGGTAACAAACTTCTTTACCAGTTCAGACTTAAGAAGAGTCTGTTGAGAAGTATGTCGTGAAGGACCTGCTTCATCAGCATCTACAGTTGGAGCAGCATCACCAGTATCTCCAGCATTTGCAGCATCAGAACTTAAAGAATCAGTATCTTCTGATAAGACAACAGTGTGAGTAGCAATGGAGGCTTCAGCATCCTCTAATTGCTGATCTGATACTAAGTTCTGATCAACAGCCATATCCTGATGCTCACCTAGAGTCTGATCATCAGCATCTTGATGCAGAGAAGGTGTTGTTAATAACTCTGGAGTTTGAACAGCATCAGTAACAGGTGTTGTGGAAGGATTATTTGTTGTTGGAGCTTCTAAGAGAAATACTTCAGACACAACCAAGTGTTGAACATCAATATCAGCACTTGTGCCTGGATCAACAAGAGACACAGATGGTGAGTTAGCCTTGTCAGATACAGCTTCCTGAGATGGAGTTGATGGAGAAGAAGTGACTGGAGCAAATTCCTTGTCTTGTGAGATCAGAGATTCCTGATCCCCTTCCTTAGTTGCTTCCTCTTCATCATCTGAAACTGGCCTTTGTGCCCTCTATTTCTTGTACTTCCTTGTTGATTTGGATTCCTTGGGAGTTTCAGGAACTGTCATTCGTCTAAGCCTCTTGAGAAGCCTAGAACCCCCAATTTCAGAATCCTTCTGAGAAATCTCTTTCTCAGCTTCAGTTACAACAGGTTCTCTAGAAGAAACCTGTTCCTCAGAATCAGATTCATCTCTCAATGCAATCCTCCTTCTCTTTTGAGATGTGTGAGGAACATTCTTTGTCCTCTTTGGCTTGGAAGATGAAGGCTTCACAGTAGGTGTTGAAGATAAAGGTTGAACAGTCTGTGAAGTGGAGAGATAGGATTTGAGATATGTTCTGAGGGTAGGTTGAGTAGAATGAGAGGTAGGTACTGAGGTTGATGGATTTTGTGTGTTTGGAGTTGGTTGGACATCAGAGTAAACAGACCTATAAGTATCAGGATCAGCATTTACCAGGATCTGTTTTACAGACTTAGGAATCTGTAATGGTCTAACCACTTTTTTCTTACTATCAGCATTTACCAGGTCATTAAAGTATCGTTTTACAACCTTAAAAGGTGGGTTTGAGTGTTGACTAAATGAGGTTCATCAGTACAATAAGTGTAAATAAGTTGACAGAATCTAGCAAAATAAACAACATCTCGATCCTCTGTCATCCTATCCCCAATAAAACTAATTAAAGCAGTTGCAAAATCAAATTGAGTTTGATGGATAATTGCATACCCGATGTGCTGACTCAGAATTGGGATAGCATCAAAATTTGAACATTTGTTCCCAAAAGCTTTGGTGATGCAATCAAAGAAGAAACTCCATTCTCTTCTGATATTAGCCCGTTTCAACTGTCCAAGTTTCGACAGACTCTTTTCATATCCCAATTCAGCCATTAACTCCCGAAGGGCTGAGTCCTCTGGAATTGAGAAAGTACAATCTTCTAGAAGATGTAAAGCCCTGCGTACTGTACCAGGAGTGACTACAAAGGATGAATCACCCACTTGGAAGATAATACTGGGAGTTCCACGTTTACCACCATCATCAAAAAGTCCAGTCCTCCAAAGCCTCAGAACTTGTTGGCTTGAAAAGAATTCAGGCTGTGTTAATGTATACCCAACCTCACTATGTGCAAGAAGATCTTGCACAAAGTGCAATTCAGATGGAGCTTCAGTGTGATCAAGAACTGCAGCATAGTTGTTGGGGACAAACTTAGCTCCATCAATGATTAAATCCTTTGGTGCCATGTGAAAAAAAATATGAGAGTCAAGTATGCCTGTTAGGTGTTTGAGATAAAGTCTGTATGAAAAACCAACGTGAGAAATAAAGAGAAAGAGAGTAAAAGTAAGGAGAGAGATAAAATATTAAGAAAATAAAAGATTAAAGAAATCTTCTCTCTGTTGTACTTATACTCTGAACAAAAATGTTACCGTTGGACACCTGTCAGACATGCAATAATAACGGACAGTTACTGGGCTCGAGAAAACAGGAATCATTACTTACCCATTTGCCTAGTTTCAAGGAAAAACCGTTCCATTTATCAAGAGAAACAGTTTTAATTCAAAATTTAAACCGTTATCACTTATTGAATTATTTTTCACTGCATCATTGATATTCTGAAAATACATCACATGAAAATGACCAAGAAAAATTAGATAAGTAAGTGCTGAAAATGAATCAGAACTTAATATAAAACAAAATTTATATGGTCATCAGAATATCAATCAAGATTTATCAATACAAGATAAAATAACTCAGAGACAAAATCTTGAAGAAAAAATACTTTCATTAATATATCAAGACAATACATTTATGAAATGAAAAGTACATCAATAATTATACAAGAGTTTCCCTAAGCTTCTAAACCTAACATCAACAGCCTTAGTCCTAGATAAGAAGCCTGACAAAGCTGATGATGAAGAAAAATAGGAAGAAGACGAGATTAAGTCATCTTCTTCTTCCTACTCTCGACAAACAGAATGGCGAGTCGGATGATTCGCTCTTGCTGGCGGAGAGCTTCCAGCCTTTCCTCCTCCAATCGCTCCAGATGGCGATGGTAGTCCATATAGAGGAACAGAAGGTGTGTCAGTACCTCCTGTGGGACAGAGTCCCATATCTCCTCAGGAATGGCTGTGACATGCCATTCCTGCTGCCACTCGCCACAGCTTAGCTCCATATTGAAGTTTTGATAGTTCAAAAACATGTTGTATCTGACCATTGTGTTTTTGAAAGAAGAAGTATGAAGATAAGTGTGTGAGAAGAATTTGATGGAAAGACTGATGTGAAGTGGCTGCTTATATAGGCAAGAGAATGCCAGGAGACGCAAAGAAATTGAATGCTGACAGGTAGAATTAATTCTACCTCGTCTCCCTAGACTTTGAAAAAGAATAACATTCATTGGAAAGAGGAATCATGGTTTAAACCGCACAAGAAACAAGAAACAGTGGACTGTTCAAGTACGAATACCATTAATCCTAATCATAGTGACTATTAATCTTCCACTTCAACATATTCTAGTTCGAACTGAGACTGGTACCAAATTTTATTCACAGATAAGCCAAGTAAAGGATTAGACTGAGAAATCAGAACTTAGACCTATACCAGAACTTAACAGTCATCAGAACATAATTTCTTAACTCAAAAAAGGAATGCCCATCTTAGTAAATCCTCATACAAGTTCTGAGTTATAGACTTCAGAACTTAATCATCAGAACGTGTAACTAGAACTTGTCCTCAGAACTTGTGCAACAATGACTCAATGACTGTTTATCTACAATAACATAGACCACCACAGAAATTTTCATCATTCAGATGGAGTGATTAGTGTGTGCATTAAGCTAAATAACAGACAAAGAGTAAAGTCTGATTCACGTCAGTACATCTTAGAAATAAGGCATAACTAAAATTTTGCTAAAGAGCTGTCATTGTCCTGAAACCTACTGATGAATGAGTTCATGCTTGAGTCCACCTCAACTGTTTTGTGCTAATTTTATGCATCTTTTGAAATTCTATTTTACAGTGGCTTCTCAGTGTAAGTGAGTCACGACTGTTTATCAGAATTTATGCTATTATCAGAGTATTTCTCCAGTAATCATAGAGTGTGAAAAGTCACCAAGAAAATAGTTTGCTTTTCTAATGCATATCTACTTAATACCAGCAATGCACTTGGGTCGTCCCTTCCACATTTTTACTCTAGATCTCAAAGGAGTACCTGATTTTATTCTTTGATCTTTTTGCTTTTTCTTTTGATAAGTGAGGTTTATCAGCACTTAGTACATTCAGCAGTTTTACTAGTATCAGAACTTAACAGATGAGTAACATTATTCTAATTTGTGACTTAGTAATAAGATATACAAAGTAAACTTAACTAAGCTCAATTATCAGAATTTGCTTGTGTCATAGGGAATCCATTGAAATAATTACTTCTTACATGGAATCATTTGTTTATTGAAGACTACTAGGTCAGTATCTAGCACAGTTATCCTCGTAAGATTGAATAGGTACTTGAACAGACATATCACTTATTAGAGTTTAGAAACATATATCAGACAACAGTCAGTACTTAAATACATTTATCAATTAAGCACAGAATACACAATGAGATTAATTCTGTAAATACTGAGCATAAAGTCTGATAACACTGAACAAGACTAAGCAGATTTAGAGAAAGAACCTGAAACCATTCCAAGTTCATTTACCAATCTTGTAAAAGTAGCTTCACATAGTGGTTTTGTGAAGATATCTGCTAGTTGTTGATCTGTGGGAACAAAATGCAATTCCACTGTACCTTCATCCACATGTTCCCTGATGAAGTGGTACCTGATGCTGATGTGCTTTGTCATTGAGTGTTGAACTGGATTACCTGTCATAGCAATAGCACTTTGATTATCACAGTAAATAGGGATTTTGAAATATGTTAACCCATAATCCAGTAACTGATTCTTCATCCAAAGAATCTGTGCACAACAGCTTCCTGCAGCAATATACTCTGCTTCTGCAGTTGATGTGGAAATTGACTTTTGTTTCTTGCTGTACCAAGAAACCAATCTGCCTCCAAGAAATTGGCAGCTTCCACTTGTGCTTTTCCTGTCAATTTTGCAACCTGCAAAATCTGCATCTAAGTAACCTATTAGTTTAAAATCTGATTCTCTAGGATACCATAATCCCAGAGCAGCTGTTCCTTTAACATACTTAAAGATTCTTTTTACAGCTGTTAAGTGAGGTTCTCTTGGATCTGCTTGAAATCTTGCACAAAGACAAGTAGCATACATGATATCAGGTCTACTAGCAGTTAGATAGAGTAGAGAGCCAATCATACTTCTGTAGTTAGTAATATCTACTGATTTACCGGTATCCTTATCCAGTTTTGTCGCAGTGACCATTGGAGTGGATGCACTTGAACAATCTTGTATTCCAAATTTCTTCAGCAAGTTTCTGGTGTACTTGGTTTGACAAATAAAACTGCTTTCCTCATTCTGCTTGACTTGAAGGCCCAGAAAATAGCTAAGTTCCCCCATCATACTCATCTGATATCTTGACTGCATTAGCTTGGCAAACTTTTTGCAAAGTTTGTCATTTGTAGATCCAAAAATGATATCATCAACATAAATCTGGACCAGAAGTAAGTCCTTTCCATGGTTGAGGTAGAACAGTGTTTTGTCTATTGTCCCTCTGTTGAATCCACTTTCCAGAAGAAACTGAGCTAAAGTCTCATACCATACTCTAGGAGCTTGCTTAAGTCCATAAAGTGCTTTATCAAGCCTATAGACATAATCTGGATGTTTGGTATCTACAAAACCTGGAGGTTGTTCAACATATACCTCCTCCTCCAATTCTCCATTGAGAAAAGCACTTTTCACATCCATTTGAAAGACAGTAAACTTTTTGTGAGCAGCATAAGCCAAGAATATCCTTATGGCTTCTAACCTAGCAACTGGTGCAAATGTTTCATCATAATCAATTCCCTCCTGTTGAGAATATCCTTTTGCAACCAGCCTTGCCTTATTCCTTGTAATTATTCCATCACTGTCAGTTTTGTTTCTGAATACCCACTTTGTACCAACAACAGATCTATTCTTTGGTCTTGGCACTAGGGTCCAGACTTTGTTTCTTTCAAATTCATTCAACTCTTCCTGCATTGCTTGCACCCAATCAGCATTTTGAAGAGTTTCTTCCACTTTCTTTGTCTCAGTCTGAGAGAGAAAAGAATTGTAAAGACATTCATTTGAAGTACCTGTTCTAGTTCTGACACCTGCATCAGGATTTCCAATTATCAAATCAGGTGTATGTGATTTTGTCCACTTCCTTGCAGATGGAAGGTTTTCTCTAGAACTGGATGCTCCCCCATGATCCATGCTATTTTCATTTTCATTTTCTGATGCTCCCCCTGAAACTATGCTCTTTGAGTTGGATTCTTCAGTATTTAGATTTTCAGCACTATCGGAACTTGGCTTATCAGAACTTGACGAATCAGAACTTGAAGAGCCAGATGCATGTTCTAATGTTTCTTGAGATGTGGTAGGATCTTGAGTATGCTCCCCCTGCATAGGTGCATCTTTCTTTGACGTAGTCTCCACAGTTTCAATAACATCAGAGTTTAATCCATCAGAGTTTACAGTATCAGGACTTAGACTATCAGGATTTTCTGTATCAGAATTTGAGTCTTCATTTTCAAATCTCAGCTGATCATGGTCAATGAAATCTTCAAGACCAGTAATCTTTTTGTCATCAAAAGAGACATTGATAGATTCCATGACCACTTTTGTTCTCAAATTATAGACTCTAAAGGCTTTTGTGGAAAGTGGATATCCAACAAAGATTCCTTCATCAGCTTTTAGATCAAACTTTGATAGCTGTTCAGGATGAGTCTTGAGAACAAAACACTTGCATCCAAATACATGAAAATATTTCAGATTTGGCTTCTTTTTCTTCACCATCTCATATGGTGTTTTTCCATGCTTGTTAATGAGTGTTGTATTTTGAGTAAAACAAGCAGTCTGCACAGCTTCAGCCCAGAAATAGGTTGGAAGCTTTGCTTCTTCAAGCATTGTACGTGCAACTTCAATGAGAGTTCTATTCTTCCTTTCAACAACTCCATTTTGCTGTGGAGTTCCAGGAGCAGAAAATTCCTGCTTTATTCCATGGCTTTTGCAGAACTCTTCCATTATCAAATTCTTGAACTCAGTGTCATTATCACTCCTTAAAACTTTCACAGAATCTTTGATCATTTTATCCAGATGTTTGATATGATCAATCAAGGTTGATGCAGTTTCACTTTTTGTATGCAAGAAATACACCCATGTTTATCTGGTGAACTCATCCACTATGACCAAAGCATACTTCTTCTTTGCAATAGACATGACATTTACTGGACCAAATAGATCAACATGTAGTAGATGATAAGGCTCAAGAATTGATGATTCAGTCTTGCTCTTGAATGAAGATTTTCTTTGTTTGGCTTTCTGACATGAATCACAAAGACCATCAGGAGCAAATACTGTGTTTGGCAATCCTCTCACTAGATCTTTCTTGACCAGTTCATTTATATTGTTGAAATTTAAATGAGAGAGTTTCTTATGCCAATTCCAACTTTCTTCAATTGATGCTCTACTCATCAGACAGATTGCAGAACCATCAGTACTTGTTGAAAGCTTAGCTTCATAAATGTTACCACGCCTGTATCCTTTCAGAACAACTTTGCCTTTAGATTTACTCACAATTTCACAGTGTTCTTCAAAGAAATCACCATGATAACCTCTGTCACAGATTTGACTTATACTCAGTAGGTTGTGTTTAAGTCCTGAGACTAGAGCTACTTGTTTAATTATGACACTTCCAAGATTGATATTGCCATATCCCAATGTTTTTCCAATGTTGCCATCTCCATAAGAAACACTTGGGCCAGCTTTCTCCACAAAGTCTGATAGCAGGGCCTTATTTCCAGTCATATGTCCTGAACATCCACTGTCCAGAACTAGAATATTTTTCCTGTTGCCCTGCAATCACAAAGACCACTAATTAGTAATTTTAAGGACCCAGACTTGCTTGGATCCTTTGGCCTTATTAAGTTTATTAACATTTGTAGCGGATTTAGCATCAGAGTTTATGTTAACAATTTTCTTATCAGAACTTACATTATCAGACTTTGAATCAGAATTTACACTAGAAGGAACAATGGAAACTTTCTTCAAAGAAGGTTTTATTTGATAATAATCATAGTACAAACTATGATATTCCTTACAAGTATAAATGGAATGCCATAAACTACCACAATGAAAACAAGGATTTTGTGGTTTGTATCTAACAAACTGACTCTTAACTCCTGATTTTGAAGGTAAGGAGTTAATATTCTTATTCTTCCTGCAAAAAGAAGCCAGATGGTTAGAACTTCCACAGTTATGACATGTTTTCCTAGGAGCATCTGGAACAGGTTTATAATCATTGCTTTTATTCACACCTTCCTTTCCATTCCTATTTTTCCTAGGTGATTTTACCTTGTTTACATTCTTAACATCTTTCAGCTTATGCTTAAGCTGCTTCTTTGTCATTAAGCCTATGTTCACTTCAGCTGTCTTTTCCTGTTTTAGTTTGTCAGAAGTTAATTTCTTTGTAACTTCTGATTTTTCATTTTCAGACTTTACAGTTACAAACTTAACAGGTTTTAACTTTGGCTTTTACTTATCAACAGACTTAATTTCTTCAGTTCCTTTATCTTTCTTATCTTCTCCATAACCTAAGCCCTCTTTCCAGTTTCCACTACTTAGCAAATTTTGTGTTGTTTTGCCAGAGTTAGTCAAAGTCCTGATAATCTCTCTTTCCTTTTCTAACTCAGTTTTTAGAGATTCATTTAATTTTAGCACTTCATTCCTAACATAAAAAGCATCATCTCTATCCTTCTGAGTTTGATGGAACATGACTAACTCTTTTTCTAAGAAATCATTTCTTTTCTTAAATGCAAGATTTTCAGAAGTTAATCTTTCACATGTTAAAGTTTGATCTCTATAACTAACAAACATGGTTTTAAGATATCTTCTCAACTCATTAATATCATCAGTATGAAAAACATAAGTAGTCTGAGGTACCTTTGTTTCAGCAGCTTCAGAACTGCTCTCAGCACTTTCTTTATCAGCATTTGTCATCAATGCATAGTTTTCCTCACTTTCAGAGTCTGAGGTGTCTGTCCAGCTTATCTGCTTTGTGACAAGAGCCTTGCCTTTGTCACCCTTTACCTTCTTGCAGTCAGGAGATATGTGGCCTTTCTCACCACAGTTATAGCATTTAACATTGGTGTAATCTCCTCTGTCACACTTTCCTCCTCTGCCTTCAGATCTTCTGAAATTCTTCTTATCAGAACTTATGCCTTTCCTGGAAAACTTCTTTCCCTTCCTGAACTTCCTGTATGCAATCTTTGTGATTCCTTTCACCATAAGAGCACACAGCTTCATCATCTCCTCATCAGCATCAGTCTCAGGCAAGCTTTCAGAATCTGAGTCATCATCACTCTCAGAACTTGATGACTCAGTATCAGACTTTATGAAAAGAGCTTTACTCTCGTCTTTCTTTGAGGAAGCTGCTTTGGGGAATTCTTCTTCAGCCTTAAGAGCAACTGTCCTTGACTTTCCTCCTTTCCTCTTGCTTCTTTGTTCCATCTCCAGCTCATGAGTCTTGAGCATTCCATAGATTTTGTCAAGAGTTGTTTCATCAAGATTGTAGTTGTCTCTTATTGTCGTTGCCTTCAAATCCCAGCATTCAGGAAGAGCTAACAGGAACTTAAGGTTTGAATCTTCAAGATAATACTCTTTATCAACCAATGACAAATCATTCAAAAGTTTGACAAATCTATCATATAAATCATTCAATGACTCATTAGTCTTTGAGTCAAAATGTTCATACTCTTGAGTGAGTATTGTCTTCCTGTTCTTCTTAATTGTGTCAGTTCCCTGACACCTTGTTTCCAGAGCATCCCATATTTCCTTAGCAGTCTTGCAGTTAATTACCCTGTTTGACATTACATTATCAATGGCACTATGCAGTAAGTGTCGTACCTTAGCATCCTTAGCAATTGATGTTATGTCTTCAGCAGTATAATCACTCTTATCTTTTGGTACGGTCTTTGCTGCTTCACCTGCAACTGCAACAGCAAGCTTGGTTGGTTTGTGAGGGCCTTCCTTGATTCTATCAAGGTATTCTAGATATGTTGCTTCTAGGAACATGGTCATCCTTACCTTCCATATGGGATATTCAGATGGTCTCAGTATGGGAACTCTGATGGTCTCATACCGACTCTGAATTTGTGTCTTTGGTGATTCCTCAGTTTTGGTAGGCTTAGTTGGAGTTTCTGTGTCCGACATGATTGTGTTTGGATCTTTAACTGTATGTATGTTAACAGATAGGCTCTGATACCAATTGTTAGGTCACACACACTGTAGAGGGGGTGAATACAGTGTATAGTACACTCAAATCGAACTTTAAGAACTTAAGTAACAGAAAACAAACTTTATTGAAACAATAAACTCTGTTACAGTATGGAACTGTTACCTCTCAGTGATGAACAAATATCACGAGAGCTGCTAGGGTTACAATGAATAATCTTGTCTAATAATGATAACACTTATAGTGTAAACCCTGTGTCTGTGTTTATATACTACACAGTTACAAGATAATCGCTAATTGATATGGAATATAATTCTGCTTCCTAAAATATATCAATCAGATATCTTTTCTTCCAAGTATTCCATTCTTTACGGAATTCCTTCTTCATGCATATCTCTTCTTATGTTTATCTTGATCTTCTTTCCTTTAATCAGCTACTGTCCTTATCTGATTGTTCTTCAGCACCTAAGTTCTGATATCTATCTTCTGATGATTATCTCCTGATAACATAAGTACTGATATCCTTAAGTCCTGACTTCCAGTATAAGTACTGATCAACAGTTAAGTACTGATTTATCCTGTTCAAATAAGATCTGAAAGCTAAACATAAAATATATTAGTCATGACATTATCAAATATATCTAACATCATGAATTGTTTGTGTTAGTAATTTAAGGAAAGAATTTCGAAAATGGTTTATTAATATGATTTTTTTTTGGAGTTATCGTGTAATAGAGTTATTGATGGTATGGTAACAGTATAATTTTATGTGATAGTTTTCTTTGCTTTTATTATTGTTTATATTATCGAAATTATGTCCCTGATAAATATGTTTTTTTCTTTATTTTTTAACCAAATCGATTCATGTTATTTGAATAACTATAATTTAGGATTGAGTTGTGTTTTATTGATTACTAGGGATAATTTGTGTTATCTCCTTAATTTAATGTAGTTGTTATTAGTGAAAGTTTCATATTTTTAAATTATTCCTTTTAATTTTGGTAACTGATGTGTTTATGTGTTTTTAATGTGTTATTAATTGGGTTTAAAAAATGTTCTATAATTGATTTTTAAATGATAAAATTTTCTTGGCTAGTATTTTTAAGAAAGTTTTATGTCAAATTATTTTAGCTTTTAAAGGATTGTAGTTATTATCTATTTAATGCTCTTATTAAATGATTTTTGTTAAATTTGTTATCTTTATTGAATGAATCTTTATGTTTTATTAACTTCTTTTAGTTATATCGGTTTTGACTTGAATGTAGCTAATTTTTCAGTAATAGTTTTTAATGATGCTTTTTTAAGAAACATTTTTCAAATTGTGCCTTTATTATGCTCTTTAGATTTTTAAGGGCCTTTTAATTTTAAAGTAAATGGATTTAAAACTCAATTTATCGAATGGTGTGTCATGTGAGATAACTTATTTGTACCAATACGGGAGTGCCATATATGATGGTTTTTGACCATTTATTGGTTTTACGAGTCTTTAATGACTGATTGTATCCTTTTATGAGAATTTTGTGTCTAACCAAATATATCGTTTGGTTATATCTTATTTCATTTTAATGTCGTTTTTATATGTACATTTGTTTTTATGTTTTAATATATTTTCCTTGTTTCATTTGTTTTTATTTTCAGGATAATTGAAAGAGGTTCTACTTTGTTTCTTTTTACAGACTTTATAGCACAATCTAACGGCGGACCTTGAAGCACAAAACGTTTTGGTTTCAAATTGATGATATGAGAGTTTCTTACTATTATCGGAAGACAATAGTTATTATGAGTTTTGTATAAAATCGAGGGCACTCTTTTTCCTTCCTGAGTTTTTCCCCCATAGGGTTATACTCTTGTGAGGTTTTAACGAGACCCTTTTTGTGGGTTATCTATTTCATACATTAAAATTTTATTGTCTAAACTTTCGGAGGCAACTTGCGTGCCTTTCGATTAGATGATGAATTCTATGATTGGAAGATATACTCTTTTGTATTCCGAAATTTTATCGATGAAATTATTTCATTTTTGACAAAAAAAAAACTGAGTGTAGTTAAATGAATGGGGAGATGCAGGGTTGTTGTCACTTTGTTGTGTTTGATTTTGTTTCAACTTTAAGTTTAATTCCCTAAGAGCTGTTATCTCATCATCTATGTTGTCCACATTAGAACTATCCTCATGAAAACTAACATTAACATCCTCTACATCACTAATTACAACAGCCTCTTCAACTACACTTTCCACCCTATGACCATAGTCACCAATGTCATTAACATTATCAACAATACCCTCTAACTCTAACATTTTTCTAATCTCATCTTCTTCAACATTCTTATTTTTAGGATCACTAATATAATCGAGATACAGTTGCTCATTCCCCAAATAATTTTGTGATGGTTCATCAACAAATTTAACAGTGACAGCATACACATAGACTAACCGGGTATAATCAAGTTTCCCACACGTTGCAACTACATCACTATCATGTTTCAAGACAAATACTTCAGAAGTTTTTGGCATCTTGCAGCTTAGTTTACAATAGCCTATAGGACCAAATGCCTCTTCAAACATACTAGCAAACTTAGGGCCTGTTTGGCAACCACTAAATAAGCGGCTTATTGGCTTATAAGCCCGTAAGTACTTATCGATGAGTGTTTGTCGACCCAACTTATAAGTTGTATTTATAACTTATAAGCTGATAAGTTGAATGTTAGTAATGACGTACTTTTTCTCAATTTATTATGGTTTTTTAATTTTTTATTAATTTTAGTTTTCAAATTTATGTTTTTAAATGTTAAGTTAATTTAAAAATCATGAATTAAGATAATTATATTTAAAAAATATTTATTTTAGTTCATTTAAGTTAAAAAAAATTCCGACTAATAAGTAAAATTAACCAAACACTTAACTAACTTATAAGTATTATCTACTTATCACTTTTAAGCCACTTATTAATTTTAAGTCATAAGTTACTTATTTTAAAATTTCCCAAACGGACACTTAATCTCATCAACATCACACATATCAACTTACCTAAACCCTCCACCTACATATTCTCCATTTTCATTATTATACTCAACTCCATGA
This sequence comes from Apium graveolens, assembly GCF_009905375.1. Taxonomy (NCBI): domain Eukaryota; kingdom Viridiplantae; phylum Streptophyta; class Magnoliopsida; order Apiales; family Apiaceae; genus Apium; species Apium graveolens. The sequence goes on along the minus strand of NC_133650.1, from coordinate 7,959,835 downwards.
TATAATTTAATTGAAAACAAGTTATTATTGGCAATAATTTTATCATTTATATCAAGGATCGGGCATATAAAATTGGGTTATATCAAACCATGTGTATAACAATGTCAATCAAAGAATTTCATATAAAGAAGAGAAAAAATAATCATTAAAATCTCACAAATCCTAAATAAACAAGACAAATAAATACAATGCTACAAACTAAGACTGCAAATACATGTGTAAACGGGAGCTCAGCTAGGAAATATTGCAAATTATCACCACCATCGCGTAGAAACCAAGGCATTGAGCTCAGTTTGCTCAATTTCAAGAAAACAAACTCAATTTTGGAGAATAAAAAAAATTAAAAGTGATAGAGGATCGAAAAGTCTCTCGAACATTACGAGAGATATAACTTAAAACTGAGTTCGATTTGGTAAACTAGGGTTTCATCTCCTCCCGAGTTCTTTGCTCTCAACACTCGTCAGGATAACACAAGGGGGTTAGTCTATGAAAACGCTACTGAACTTTTTATACCGTCTTTATATATCTGAGAATTTATCATCCCATTCTACATTTCCATTACCAGTAAATAATTTTCATTATCTTCTATTAATTGATTTTCATTTACAGTCTAATTAGTTCATTAATCCATGTGGGTTGCCTCTAATTTTTTTATATTTTAAATTCAAACCCGTGAAAAGACTAATTTAGATCAAGAATTCTGATACCCATGTCTCAAATTTTGTTAGAAAGTTTCATTTTAGTACTATCAAAGTGATTTTGTTAAGTCCATTAAACCCGAGTTCAAATTTTTAGAATAAATTTTGGTACGAATAATGGGGAACTAGTGGTAAGTCTTTGTGTCTGTGTTTTAGTGTATGTGTTTCAATGAAATTGTGTTTGATGGTCTTGAATTAGAGTTTAAATATCTGTTATGTCAAATGTGCTTTAGCAGAACAATTTCGTATGTTATGTCAAATGGTCTTGAATCGAGTTATATTTCTTTAGTAATCCTTGAATTGCAATGTTACTTCTGATTAGTAATGCTTCTTGAACCTAGTATGTGAATTTCAGACACTATCGTAAATGTATATTTGGTATCTACTCTGGTCTGTGGCGAACTTAATAATTGGTAAGTAGATGAAACCTTGGAGTGCGCTAAGTCAGTGAACATTTTCTTTTTGCAGAAGAGAATGGCAAAATCTAATAGAAGAAAGATACGTCGTGTTAACAAAGATATAATCAGTGAGGTGCCCCATGAAGATTTAATAAGTGAGCTGCCTCAGCACATACGGGAAACTATTGTATCTTTTCTGCCAATACGAGATGCAGTGAGAACCAGTGTCTTGTCAAGAAAATGGAGGTATTGCTGGACTATGATTCCACATTTAATCTTTGAAGATGAATTCGTTAATAGAATTATGGATAAATTAATTCAGTATGATGATCCAGAAATGAAGGCGCATAAACTTGTTAGTGTGATAAATAAAATTCTCCTCTTACACAATGGTCCAATTCTTAAATTCTCCTTCAGCTTTTGTGAAGAAGATTGTGATTCTCAAGTAATTCATGATTATATTGATCAATGGATTCCGCTATTCTCCAGAAATGGTATCAAGCAACTTGCTCTTGAGGACCTTCAGCTTGGAGAAACTTCAACACATAATTTCTCTTCCTTAGACCTGACTCATCTGAAGCTTATGAAACTATGGTTTCCCTGTGCACCTACATTTGGAGTTTTTCCTTATCTGACGAATCTTGAGCTAATTTGTGTCGAGCCAATCGATCTTGTTGCTTCCGAACAAAGGTTCTTTAATTGCCCTGTGCTTGAGAAGTTGACCTTGATACTTTGCGATGGTATACTCCTGACTAACTTCTGTGCTCCTAAACTCAAATGCCTACGTCAACTATGTGATGATATAACTTCAGAATATTCTTTAGCTGGGTTCGAGGACCTTACAGAATATTCTTTTGGTTTGTTGGACGGGTGGAGGACACTAACAAAGACTACCAATGTTTTCGGTAGCTTACCAAAAATTGAGAAGTTGTATATTGCATTAAAATTTATTCGGGTAATTTTCAGATCTCTTTACATTGTCCTTTTTAACTTGGCACAATGCATCAATGTCTAATTGTTTGTGCTCTTTGTGTAAAACTTGTTTCAAAGTATTTGGCTGCAGGACGTTTTCTGGAAACTCTTTCTAAACCGTTGCCTTCCCTAAAGACTCTAAATATCTCTGACATACGTTTTGATAAGTTGTCTGAGGTTTCTTGTTTGCTGTGCTTAATTCGGAGTGCTCCCAACTTGTGCAAACTAAATATTGTGGTGAGTCATGCACCATCACTTCATCTTATTCTGTGTCACTACAACTTAGCTACTGTTTGTCATTTTTTATAATATTTTCTCTATATTAGGCTGTGTGTTTAGTTGAAGGTGATCTCAAGAAATATCAGATAAAAGATTCTGGAGACTGTACCCTGGATCATCTTGAAATTGTCACCTTTGGTAACTTTAGAGGTCTTAGAGCCGAGTTAGAGCTAGTCAAGTTTCTGCTTGCCCGCTCTCCTTTGCTGAAAAAAATGCTCATTCACTACAGTGTATTCATTGAAAAGGATGTAGCAGTAACGGTGTCAAAGGAGATGTTGCAATATCCTACAGCTTCTTCTAGCTTGCAAATTAGACACTTGAATCGCTCCGTTGATATTGATGATTTTGGTGACTTCTTTTCATATTATTGTTAACCTTGTTCAGCTTTTGGCTCATGCCTTCTTTGCGCCAATGTATTAAAACTATTGTTACTGAATTTTTACATTACTTGAGTGTTATTTTGGTAAGAGTAGTTTCCTTGCATTTAGGTTGGATATTTGAATTCATAATAATTATATTTTGACTAAATATTCACGGCCGTACAATTACATCATTGAAAAATATTCAAAAAATATGATTTTAGGTCACACTAATAAAAAAAAATTCAACATTTAGAAACCTCAAACCCATGAGAAAATGGAAGTAGTGGGTTTTACAAGCCAGAGAAATTAATATTCTTAGCCCTCTATAAATATTTTACTATTATTATTATTGGTGAGGGCCGAGGGGAACTTAACTTTTCAGTTTTCACCTCTCCTACCACAGGGTGGACACAAATACCGAGTCCTTGAGACTTAGATATAAATTAATTATGCTTTAAATAAGAGGTCGTTTGGTTTACAAAAAAATTTAGATGGTACTTCAAATACCTGCAAAGTAATAATTGATATAGTTGTTTGGCTACACAAAATATGGGTATTAGAATTATCTTGAAATTTCAAATGCCTACACAATATGAGAAGTTATTCACCCACCCCTACCTAGATTAGTCACACTTCCCATGTATGGATATAAAATCAATTCATATATTAAATAATTAAAATCCAAAATTTATGTCTAAATGAAAGATATTTGTTATTAAAGTTATTTAAAAATTAAGAAAACCTAACTCACTATATTAATAAATTATAGCATATGTGCAAATAATATTTCATAATATTAATTTTTAAAATCATGTAATATAATTTGATATTTAAAATTTTAGTTAGCATACGAGTTTGTAATTAAAAATATAATTATTACAATTCAATTTTTATTATTATTCAACTAAATTTTATTTTAAAATTTAAAATGTACATTTATAATTTATTGATGATAACAAAAATAATTTCAAGTCATGTGTTAAAATACTAGTAATTATGTTTTAATACATTAATACAAAAATATATTGAATAGATATATAATTTTGTATAATTATTTTTTATTGTATATAATTAAAAAATTAAGATAAACAATAAGATAGATATTATAATGAAATAATAATAATAATAATAACTCAAAATAATTATTAAGAAAAAATAAAATAAGTAAATTAAATTAAACATGATAACAAGTACCTAGGAATTACATATACCTATAAATATCAACCAAATAAATTTATTACACTTTCACGGAAGTGCAAGTATAAAGGAAGTATAACTTCCTACGTAAATTAGTTCCCTCGTGGAACCAAACAAGCACTAAGTGTATTTTAAACGAATTTTTAACGAGTTCAGATAAAATTTAATGAATCGAACAATATTTGATAACTTATCTGATTATTTTTTTGTCCGACCTCGGTTATGTTAATATTTGAACCGCAGTACATTTGCACGAACATTTTGAACTGATCACAACAAATTCGCCAACGTCAAATATTTTTAATAAATTTTAGACCGTTTCTAAGTTAATTTAATGTAAAAAGTTAGTCCAATTATTAGTTTAACATTCCTCACCCATACAATAGCAAGAGTATATTTTAAATAGTTTTTATTTATAATTTAATGGACAGTAACCCATTACCGAAATTCTCAGTAACCAATTACCGAAATTCTCACAGTTGTTAGTACGTACGAAAGTATTAGAGCATATGCACCCATGAAAGGTTTTGCTCCATCAATTCATTGATAAAATTGATGGAATCAATTACTATTCATAATAAATCAACTTTTTAACTCAACTTTTATGTAGCTATATAGTTCAATCAATTCATGAATTACTATTTGCTGGACTTAAAAAAGGATTTTCTAAAAAGAGAATGGAAGAAAGAGATGGACACAATCTTAATATACTACTAAAAATAGGTTAGTTTTGGTGTGAATAGTAATTGAAATCCGTTGATAACTCCATCAAAAATCAAAGGAGAGTTTGATGAATTGATGGAGTATTACAAATTGATGAAGTCAATTTATTCCCAATGCATAAAAATTACGTTAAACTCCATTGATTCATTTCATGAATCAAAATTTTGATCTCCCCGGTACATATACTCTTAGTATAGGTTAAAATTCCGTTTGTAATTGCTGTTAAAAATTGATATACGGTTAAAAATGTGCTGGTGAACAAATTAAAAGACTGTTTGGTAATATTTTTAATATGTATATATTTTGATATAAAAAATTATAAAAAATAATACTTTTGAAGAGGTTTGATGGTGAAATTAGCATCCGTTTCCCGCAAAAACTGAAAAACAGCTTTTTCCAAAACTATGGAACTTAAATTCTATAACAGCAGTTTTAGCGCCAAAAGCATATTTCAGAAAAACAGCTTTTGAATTTTAACAAATAGTTATTTAAGACTTTTCAGAAAAAAGCTGATACTGCAGTCTGCAATAGCAATGCACCTAAACCAAAATTTCCAAATCAAATATGTTGGGCCCAAACATATTACAAAACCCAACCGCCATATATATTGGATCACAGACTAATGAGCTTCCAGGTTATTGGATTGATAATATATTCGGGCCATTATTTTCTTGCGTCTGTTTATGATCGACATTTGACAGTAGAAAACTCAACCGCCATATATTATTGTAAAATGTTAATGTAATCGTTTCGAACTCGAAGAAATGTAAACTAGGCTTCATCAGAATAACAAAAGAGGGTTAGTTTATCAAATCCTAGTAAATTTTAGTACTGTTTCTCCATGTGTGTATATATATAATGTTCATCATTTGCTATAATTGATTTAATTTCATCAATAATTCGAGTTATTTATAGTCTCGTAAATTCATGTGGATTAGCTTCCGATTGTTTAGAATTAGAAACACACATTACAATTAGAATTAAATGTTTCCTTTTGTACTCTCAAAGTGATTTTGTTAAGTCCATTATACCTAAGATCAAGTTATTTAGTTTAAATTTCAGTTCGTGTAAGTTGGAATAATCAGGAAATGAGTGAATTCGTATGTGTTTTTAGTGTATTTATGTTTAAAAAATTAGGTTGTATGGTTCTCGGAGTAGAGGTTAAATTTCTGTTTTGTCGTATGTACAATTTCGTATTGCATTTTGAAATTGGAGTTAAATTGTCGCTGTATTAAAGAGTTTGTATTAAATGTTAAATGGAAGGAAACTTATATGGTAATGTCTTTTATGTAGATAAAACTTAGGTTGTGAGGTCCTCGAAGTAGAGGTTAAATTTCTGTTATGTCATATGTACAATTTCGTATTGCATTTTGAAATTGGAGTTAAATTGTCGTTGTATCAAAGAGTTTGTATTAAATGTAGGGGACCTGAGATTGCAATGTCTTTTATGTAAGTAAAAATTAGGTTGTATGGTTCTCGAAGTAGAGGTTAAATTTCTGTTATGTCATATGTACAATTTCGTGTTGCATTTTGAAATTGGTGTTAAAGTGTTTTTGTATCAAAGTGATTGTATTAAATGTGGGGAACCTTAGATTGCAATGTCTTTTATGTAAATATAAATTAGGTTGTATGGTTCTCGAAGTAGAGGCTAAATTTCTGTTATGTCATATATACAATTTCGTATCACTATTTGGAATTGGGGTTACAGTTTTTGTTGTATCAAAGATTTTGTATTAAACGGGGATAAACCTTAAATTGCAATGTCTTTTATGAATTTAACTAATGCATCTTGAACCTGGTTAATGAATCATATATATGTATAATATTTGGTAAGTGGATAGAACCATGGAGTGTGCTGGTCAGTTAGCGTTTTTCTTTTTGCAGAAGAGAATGGCAGAATCTAATAGAAGAAAGGGACGTCGTGTGAAGGAAGATATAATCAGGGAACTGCCTCAGGAAGATATAATCAGTGAGCTGCCTCAGCACTTACGAGAAACTATTTTAGGTTTGCTGCCACTGCGAGATGCTGTGAGAACTAGTGTTTTGTCAAGAAAATGGAGGCATTGCTGGACTACGATTCCACATTTAATCTTTGAACATGAATTTGTTGATAGAATTATGGATAAATTAGTTCGGTATGATGATCCAGAAATGAAGGCGTGCAAACTTGTTAGCGTGATAAATAAAATTCTCAAACTCCACAATGGTCCAATACACAAATTCTCCTTTAGTTTTTGTGAACAAGATTTGGATACTCAAATAATTCATGATTATATTGATCAATGGATTCCACTATTCTCCAGAAAGGGTATCAAGCAACTTGCTCTTGAGGACCTTGAGCTTGGAGAATCTTCAGCACATAATTTTTTTTCTTTAGATCTGACTCAATTGAAGCTTATAAATTTTTGGCTTCCGTGTGCACCTACATCTGGAGTATTTCCTCATCTGACAAATCTTGAGCTAATTCAGGTAGAGCATCTTGCTGCTTCTGGACAACAAATCTTCGATTTCCCTGTGCTTGAGAAATTGACCTTGATACTTTGTGACGGACTACTCCCTACCAACTTCTGTGCTCCTAAACTCAGATGCCTACAACAATTGCGTTATGATATAACTTCAGAATATTCTTTAGCTGGGTTTGGAAACCTTACAGAATATTCTTTCGGTTTGTTAGAAGAGTCGAGGACATGGACAGAAATATCCAATGTCAATAAGGTTCTCGGCAGCTTACCAAAAATTGAGAAGTTTTATATAGCAATAAAATTTATGCAGGTAACATTCAATTCTCTTTACATTGTCTATATTTACTTTACATAATGCATCGACGTCTAATTGTTTGTGCTCTTTGTTTGCAACATGTTTCAAAGTTTTTGGCTGCAGGAGGCTCTCCAAAAACTCTTTCTAAACCACTGCCCTTTCTAAAGATTCTCAATATCTCCAACATTTGTTTTAATAAATTGTCCGAGGTTTCTTGTTTGCTTTGTTTGATTCGAAGTGCTCCCAACTTATGCAAACTAAGTATCTCGGTAAGTCATGCACTTCTTTTAATTTTAATTTGAATACAATTTGGCAACTGTTTGTCAATTCCAATATATGTTCTCTATATTAGGCTGAGCATACCATTGAAGATGATCTCGAGAAGTATCAGATAGAAGATTCCGAAGCCTGTACTATGGATAATCTTGAAATTGTCACCCTCAGTGACTTCAAAGGTCTCACAGCTGAGTTGGAGCTAGTCAAGTTTCTTCTTGCCAGCTCCCCTTTGCTGAAAACAATGTTCATCCACTTCAGCAGAGCCTTGAGATTTGCAGCGTCAAAGAGGTTAAGAGAGTTGTTACAATATCCTAAAGCTTCTTCAAGAGTGCAAATTAAACAACATCTGGTTTCCGATGATATGGATGATTTTGGTGCTTACTGTTTATATTACTGTTAACCTTGTCAGTCGAGATTTTGGCTTCTGCTCTCTGCTCTACATATTAAAAGTTAAAACCTGTGTCCTAGGTATGTTTTTGTAAGATAGCTAAACCTTTCTACTCGTTTACTCGTATGGTTTTGTTACCGCAGTGTTACTTTGCGGGATTTTATCTATTCAAGTGTGACATTTATAACGTATCAGTTTTTGGTGCATCTCAATTGGAGTTGTAAGGGCGTCAAAAGAATTTGTCGGCTTTTAGCATAATCTTAGCATTCGCTCAATTTGGAAAAAAGCACAAATTCTTGTACTGAAAATGTATACGACCCCTTCCTACTTTTGTTTTGTCTATCTTTTCTTTTATCACAAGTGTTTAATTTAAATGAGAATCATATAAACATTTACAACAACCATTTGATGATGTGATATTTTATTAACAAAAGCATCATTTTCGGTAGAAATCATGAAATACCGCATCAGTCTTCCTTCCGGCAACACACAGATCAGTATATTTGTTCATAGGTAACATTTTGCATTGTTGTACATTGATAGTAAAATTACCATTTTAACAGAAAATCCGAGAAGAGCTTGAAAATTAAACTTGTGAGTAAATAAAAATAATGTAATAGAGTGGTCAAGATCAATAAAAATAGATGCTGTTGATTATACTTTGCTTTTCCCAACCACCAATCAAACAAATGCATATTCTAAAGGCGGTGATTCTATAACTGTTTTACAGAACTGTAAAAATGAGCTTTGGTGCTCATCCCCTTCACAACTAGAACAAACTAGCATGCATGCATGCACGTTTTGGATCATCAAACACGAAATTAAGGAATCAAGAACAAAAATCTAAACAGAAACAAATGTAACTAATACCTTGCAAATAATGATTCATCCAAGATTAAAAATGCAAGATGGTGTCAAAGAATGTCCCTTCTTTTCCATGGTGTTTACATTCCAATACTGATCAAGGCTCCTTATTGCATCACCATTTCCATTACCCCACTTCTCCTCTTGTCTTTCTTTCTCTGTTCTACCATTTTCTGAACTTGAAATCGAGACTTTTCTCCAGTTGCACCATATTCTTAGCATTATGTAAAGCAATACTAAGCATATAACTGTAGCTGTAAACACAATGGCCACTATTATTCCAGCAACTTGACTATTTGATAGCCACTTTTTCTCATTAGAAGAAGATGATTGTGAACAGGATACTAATGGTGGGCCGCATAAGTTGTCGTTGAACAGGAATGTGCTTAGTGGGAATCTTGAAAAAGTTAATGGGATTTGGCCTTGAAGATGGTTATTTGAAAGGTTGAGCATGTGAAGGCTGGTCAGTTTTCCAAGGGAATATGGAACTTGTCCGCGAAGTTGGTTAAAAGAGAGGTTTAGTCTCTCTAATTTCACAAGGTTTCCGAGGGAAGATGGAATTTCTCCAGAGAGGGAGTTTCTACTAAGGTCTAGAATCACTTGAAGCTCGGTAAGTGTGCTTAATTCTGGTGGTATTGGACCGGACAAGAAGTTGTTGGAAAGTCTCAGTTCATAGAGCTTTTTACATTGCTGGATTGTTGGAGGAATGGATCCGGAAAGATTGTTTCTATGAAGGTTTAGGACATTTAAAGAAGTAAGGTTTCCAATCTCGGGTGGGATGTTGCCTGAAAGTTTATTGCTGTGAAGAGAGAGCTTGAGTAGTTTTGAACACTTACCAAGTTCTGCTGGTATCGTTCCATTGAAATTATTAGCTGACAGATCACACTCACCGAGTTCTTGCAACCCTCCTAACCATGTGGGAATCATGCCAGAGAATTGATTATTGTTGAGAAGAAGGTGAGCAAATTTTTCACATTTTGATAGCTGAGGTGGCAGTTCTCCGGAGATATTGTTAAATGACAAATCAAGAAAGTTGAGCACCATGAACTGGCCAAATTCAGAAGGAATGTAGCCTGTGAAAAAATTGTGTGCAAGACGCAGCCGGATCAGATCTTCTGACATGGCCAGTCTTGAAGGAATAGGACCGGAGAAGCTATTGTTTGTCAAGTCCAATATGGAGAGGGAAATTGAGCCAGAAAGTGGAACTATGCTACCAGTGAATCTGTTGTGAGAAAAATTGATGATTTTGAGGTTTTTCAAGAGATAAAGAGATTCAGGAAGGGGACCTTCAAATGAGTTGTTGTAAAGAGTAAGTAGAAAAAGGTCAGAAAGGAATCTGAATGTTGGTGGCAGTGACCCCGAGAGCCTGTTATCAGCCAAAACTAATCTTTGAAGCTTTTTGCAGTTTCCTAAACTTGGAGGAAGGGTCCCTGACAAGTCGTTTTGCCTCAGCTGAAGTAATTTCAGATTGCTGAGTTTCCCAATTGTTGGAGGAATGGAACCTGAGAAATGATTCCCAAAAAAGTCAATCTCAGTTAAGCTTGAGCAGTTTGTTATCTCTTTTGGAATACTTCCTGACATCTGGTTGTCATAGAGATATAAAGTACTCAAGAGTTGTAATTTCCCAATCTCAACTGGGATTTTTCCTGTCATCTTGTTTCCAAAAAGAAAAAGTGTCATCAATTTACTCAAGTTACCAATTTGAGGAGGTAGAGTTCCGTTGAAGCTGTTATTGTTTAGTGCAAGATCTGACAGGTTCTCTAGTTTGTCCAAATCAGCTGGTAGTTCTCCTTCAAACTTGTTATCAGAGAGATCAACTTCTTGAAGTAAAGAGCAATTCAGTAGCTCTAATGGAAAGTTCCCAGATAATTTATTCTGAGACAGGAAAATATAGCGCAGATTTGAATCTTTCACACAGAGGTCAGCAGGAACGCTACCTTTTAAAGAATTATCAGATAAAGCTAGAGCCTCAAGGTTCTTCAGTTGGAAATTGAGCACAATAGCTCCTTGCAGATTATTGCTTGACAAGTCTAGACTCACGAGCTGACTCAGTTGGTTGATTTCCGATGGTATTGAACCACTCAGTCTATTTCCTAGCAAGTTCAAGTATTTCAAATTGGAAAGATCGCCCAACTCAACAGGAATTGATCCAGAAAGACTGTTATTAGCCAAGTTCAATATCTGCAATGATTCAAGCTTTCCCATTGAAGCAGGAATATCTCCTTCAAGCCTATTATTTGCTGCTGTAAATCTTTGAAGCTGTATGCACCTACTTATCTGTTGTGGTATGAGACCGCTGAGACTATTGTTCTGCAAGTCCAGAGAATTTAGATATTTCAAGTTACCAATTTCAGCTGGAATGCTTCCATTGAGCTGGCAAAAAGCAAGTCCCAAATTCCTCAACTCGCTCAAATTGCCAATAACTGGAAGAATCTGACCGGATAACATATTATCTCCTATTCTCAAAACTTGCAGTTTCGTCAGAAGGCCTATCTCTGGAGGAATCATGCCGGAGAGAGAATTTGAATACAGAAGTAGTTCCTTCAGATTCTGAAGCTGTCCAAGCTCTGGAGGAACTGAGCCAGTGAGATCATTCATTGACAAATCAATTGTTTGAAGTGAAGAGAGACGAGACAATTCAGGAGATATTGAACCAGATAACCCTGAACCAGTTAGATTCAGAATCGATATACGAGTAAGATTTTCTGAACATACCAATCCATTCCAGGAGCACAAATCATTACTTGTTGACCAGTTCTTTAGAACGCCTTCAGGATCAACAAGCTCTGATTTAATCCTCAGAAGCCAGTATGAATCAGTAGCTGGATCTCCAGCAAGAGTCACAACAGAAATGGCAACAAGTATCGAGAATCTAAGCATCAAATAACACATTTGATTGCTACTTTCCAAAGACGTGATCATCTCTAGTTATCAGAATAAACAGAGAGGGGCTCACTCTGACATACTCAGCAACTAAACATGATCAAGTTCGACAGACTTAGGATGACAAGAAGATTGCAAAGACTTAGGATGACAAGAAGATTGCAAAGATACAACTTTAATCAAGAACTAATCCACATTGAGAAAAATTTGGTTTACTGAACTTTAAAGAGCAGCAGGGTTATATAGGTTTGTATGTGGGGTTCCTAATCATCCTATTAAGAAAATTAAACAGTAACTATGCAAGTAACTAACTGCATGATTAACTGTAAAACCTCTTGCCTTGCTCTAGCTCTTCTAAATTAATATATTTTCTTAAAAAGGTTGGTGAATTTTTCCCCTTCTAAAGACAATCATGGAACTATGGAGCATGTTTCTGTAACTTTTGGAATGGGAAATGTACGAAGATAAGGTGTTGTGATGGCCATGCAGAAAAAAATAAACAAAAAGTTATTGGGGGACTCCAACAACTTGTGCCTGGCTAAAAAAAACACTCCAAAATGTGGGGCTCTCTCTAAGGATTATACATAAAGATTTTAACATCATTTCAGTTTCTATCAAGGAAAGAACAGTAAGATTCATCTGAATATACTCCTAAACTATTACATTGGTTTGGACTTGTAAGATACGTAGACAAACAAACCACAAAGTTTCAAGTTACTAGGTATAAATCCACTATACTCCCTTGTTGAGGTCACAACAGCATCAAAATGATATCATCCTTTCACAAAAGATAAACTGATTACAAGTACTTGATGGTGCAATAGACTAAATCTTCAATAATTAACCCTTATTCACCATTACTTAAGAAGCTTTTGACTTCGATTTCTTGATAGTTTCATGAGAATTAATTATGATCAAAATCAAGGAGACTTTTGATGCCACATTCTCTCAACAAGTAAAGTATGGAGTTTTGCTATTAACTCTCCCTAAATTACCAACTCTCACCTAATCTGTACTTAACAATAAGAAGAAAACACAGGTGAAAACCAAACACATGTAGAGAATTTTAGAATAGTGGAGACCAACATCAATTTGTCAATCTGAAATCCAGGATATAACAAGTACAATTTTGATATAATCTAACAAGAAATGTATGAGAATAGAACCTAATAGACATAATATATTGCAACACATAGAGGGAATGGAATATACAAAATAAGATTCTGTAAAGAAAATACAAACAATGTAAAGATAAACAAGTTAACATCAACAATAATTTTCCTAGATAAAGAACATCTATGTCATTTGGTTTTCATGGCTACTAGCTCTATCTTGGCCTATTTTTTCAGGATTAAAGCGTAGACAATCAAGATGTATCAAGTCGACCAGACGGATCTTTGCAAAAACAATCTCTTTACTCTTTGAGTAGCGATGTTACTTTCCCAGACCCTACTTCCAAATGAGATATACGGGATATGTTTGATTTGAATTAAAATTTACAATCAATATGTAACTTATAGCCCACTGGAAACTGTCCCCCCCCCCCCCCCCAAAGAGCCCCAGACAAAGAAGCAAAGTTTTTCATACAGCAAGATAAACATTACCCAAGTGCTTTACTCACTTGTCTATCTGACAATTACTTCCACTATGCAAATATGCATGCTCTGGAATTCAAGGTTGTCTGTAAAAATTACCTTCACATAAACAATCTATCCTTCTGCTTTATTCTATCTTTCAACTACTTTTTCGATTGAAACATACACAAAGCACAGAGTTATCATTAAGCTTATAGACTGATTATTGTCCAACCAACTCAAGACATGAGGGACATTTGATTTAAAAGATTTTGTCTTCTACATAATCTAGGCATTATGTATAATCTTCCACTTGAAGTACAAACAATTAGCCACTCACCTAAACCTTACCAACTCTAAGAATTTGGAATAAGAAGTAATTATGCTAATAACACAAGAAATGATATAGTAATTATAAAAAAGACATAAATCCAAAGTAGAAGGTTAATAATTGGAGATTATAATAACAGTCAGTGATTAGGAAGTCATAATACTTTTTTGTTGTAAACTAACTACTACCAGAGAAGGGACAAGAACTATCAAAGAATTCTTTCTTGTAACCATAGTCCATACATAAATGTTTGTTGAAACTAGACTTTAAAGTTCACACACAAATCAGAAAATAGATCTTGCATCTCATTTAATCACTTAAATGTTATCTTTTAGAATATTTAATTTGGATATAAGAAGTTGACTTTGGCTTGTTAAGACCTTAGGTCATGTGTCTTTGGTGGCCTACTCTAGTTAACTGCCACTCTTATGCCTTTAACAACTTGACTGCAAAAAAAATCCCAAACTACACATTTTTGCACAAAAATATTATAAGATTGGGAAAAATTGGTCTAAAAATCACAAGAAGGCTCACCTCAGCAATGCATGCAATGTTTAAAGCTCTCCTCCCAGATTGTAGATATATTGGTGCAATAATATTTATTTTTTATAAAAATTTACCACCATTTAATATATATCTCTGCTCAAACAAACTTTGATAAAGATAACAGCAGACCCTATATTCCAACTATATGTGAGTTCATGCATCAATAGCAAGGTAGCTGACAGGAAATGTCAGGCCTCCCATACCTCAGACAAGATTTTGAGTTTCCGTCGCATTTTTAATCTTGAAACCCAGAGAGAAAGCTCTGCCATTGAAAAACAAATATTTTTGTGACGATTATATGCACCAAACACTTCGATACATTGATATCATTTCCACATCATTCACAACTTTGCTAAACCTGCAAGATTTAAGAAATTATATGGTATCACCTTCTGCCAGTGAAAGTGGACAAACAGAACGAATTTTTATCCAGAGACTATTGCGTTGTGGATTACAAAATTTTAAGATGCAGTTTTTCCAAGGTTGAACCAATGATTTCTGCTATACAAAGATACTTGGAGAACAATCAGTACTTTTTTCTCAGACCAATGACTTCTCCATAATAGATCTTCTAGTAAAATTAAATCAGTGCCATCATATATACAAGAAATTAATAAAATGGTTTCTTTCTGTAGCACATCAACAGTTAAAACCAGCTTCTGGGCTTCGATAAAAGAGCAACGTTCATTAAAAACAGCAACATTCGCTTCTGCACCATAGATTCTAGTTCCCAGAATTCTGCTATCAGCTTCATAATACACTAATTAATTTCCTGATAAGATTCAATGATCCCTTTTCAGAATTCATCAGAGCTTTAAAGAACATCTTGAAGAACCAAGTTATTTTCACATCCAATGTGTTTTTCTACTGCAGGAACTAGAAGTCACACCTTACTGCTCAGTAATGATGGCAGAGGGCAAAAACCTCATAAGGAAGCTCGAAAGGGACCAAATACAAATCACCCCAAGGCACTGAAGTACATTCAGTAGTGTACCCAATGAACTATTGATTGCTAAGTTGTGTGTTGTCATCTCAGCTCCTCTCACTGTAAATGAAAGAGCTGTAACCAGTTGTGCTGCTCTATTTAACTGATGCAATCTATACACCTGCAAAGCATTTTAAAGAGAAAGCGTGTTCTTTAGAATATGTCCAACTCTCTCCACAAGAGTCTGGAAAAATATTTAATCAGAAAGACTTCTCTTTATAGAAATTACAATAATAGTTACCAGAACTCAGCCATTAATAAAAAGAAAGAATAAAATGCAATCTGGGGTGTCATTCTAATCATGTAGAAATTGAAAATATTATGCACCAGGCATAAGATTTTAGCAAAACTTAATCATAGAATATTATTCTTAGGCATAAGAATACTGGTTGCCTAACTATCCCCCTTTCCAACTTTAGGTAGGTGGCTCTCTTTCGCAAGGATCATGAACCTAGTCGTACAATATCATAGCGACATTGATGAGTCTCTTTCATGAGAATCATTGACCTAGCCGTACTTTGTCTGAGCTGTAAGATAGAAGTGGGTATTACAATCTAACACCTGTGAAACCAGTGGGGTTTAGGACAAGCATAATTTCTTGAAGAAATAACAACAATTGCCTAACTACCATTCCCTGATTATAATTCACCTTTGCTTAATAGAATAATCATGAAACGTGACTATTTGACTGTCATGACTTCAGCCTAAAGAGTAGAGACATTGGTGTCTGATGTAATTAAGTCCATCCTATGTCGCACAATACCATAGCGCAAGCTTCATTGATTACTCCAGCAATTAAAAACGTCAACAGCTATTTATTATGAGGTCTTACCAACTACCATTCACTAAACCACACAACAAACTTATCTGTTTTTACTTTTTACAAGAAGTAACCCTTCAACCAAGTGAGTGAATTGTTAGCATTGGTCATTACCTGGAAAACCACAGGAACAACAGGATATGATGGTGATTTTATATATCTTGCATACTGCTCAAATGCAAATTGCACAACAATACCAACAAGGTAGGGAGCAAGTGTAGCAGAAGCTGCAGGACCTGTCCATGGCCACACAAGACCCATAGTTACCATTGGTATTACAAGACTAAGTACCAGGACAGTAACAGAAGTGATCTGGTACTCCAGCTCAGGTGGGGGGTTTCTATTATCTGCAGTCACTTTCTGCTCCGCAGGCCTTCGTAGATGGTCTACTATATAAAGAAACAATGCAGCCCCACAGTAAAAGAGAGCCTCTGTAAAGAATAGTATGAGGAAATCTGCAGAGAAAGGTTTAAGAACATTCATCAAGACAAGCACGGATACTGACCATTAAATTATAATCCCAGAAAATACAAATAGTAGAAATGAGTTCCGTACATTCAGATTTTATAAATTTGAATTGTGTGTGTGTTGGAGGGGGGGGGGGTTAAATACTGCAAACCAACAAATTACTGAATTGTATTTGTTTTCAGTGAACCTTCTTGTTATATGATGAATACTAATTATATTCCTCGTAAATTGTACATCCATGTCTTGTGAGCTAAATTTTACGTGATTGGATTTCTACTATGAATCTTATTTGTATTTTGATGAATTTTGTAGGGTTATATAGTAAATCTTGCAAACTTTTTGAGTTGCGATTTGATTTGGTTTGTATCCAAACTTGGACCCTACATATGCAGAATGGTCTTTCCCCGCCAAAAGCCCAATTATCTTTTGCTTCTTGATTTCATTACTTTGTGTGTGGATAAAATCATTCGCTAAGAAAATAAGACAATTACAAAAAGAAATATTAGAAAGTAGCATTACAGCAAAAGAGTTTTTACCTGTTAACAAAGAGTCCTCGAAGATAGTAGAAAGTATCCTGCGGAGGTAAAGCGAAGGAAACACAAAAGAGGCGACAAGCACAGCAGGGCCGACAAACCACAGCACTTTACTTTGATTGCTTCTAGTACTATCTTTAGGTACATTTGCTTCTTGTTTATAAGGATAATTATAAAAGGAAATAAGACCTGGCTTTCCTCCACCTCCTTCAGCATACACAAAAGAACTTCTGGCAGAAGACACATCGTCGGTGAGATAATCATCTTCTTGATCTGAAGCATCTGGTTCAACATCAGCATACTGTGCTACATCTTCTGAGGAAGTAGATAATAAACATTGCCTCTTTGTAAACCTTTTCTCTGCTTTTAGCGATCTAGGTATTATTCGGCATGAGTTCACTACTTAAAATAAGATTGTACCAATCAGAATAGAGTAAAGACAAAAGCAAATAATAACAGTTTCCAACATATGGACTTAACTAGATCAACGAATCATGTTTTATCTGCAAAAACAAACTTTATTGCAACAAGCAACTGGAGGCTAGAGGCTTTATCTGGTAAATCATAAAACTTATTTAATGACACTGAACTTCTCAAGAAGAGCAAAGGTAAAATTTGCATACAACAGTTAAAATAGAATTCAAAATGATTTATATCAGGCTACGAAAGGCACCAAATAGCTACTTTGCATAAAATATTAAAAATACTACATAGATATTTGCAATATGCATTTAGGTTACTAGCATTTTAGAGATTCACAGAGCTACCTTTAAAATTTTTCTGTGGCTTTGTAGTGTACAGCTGGCCTCCAAACAACCTAAGTGATAAATTCACCTGAGGATGAAGAATTCGTACCATAAGCTAGAAAGACTAATCCTCGAAAAGATAACAAAGTAAAACTAGGTCCACTGACTGAACCCCTATGACATGAGAAGAACAATCATAAAGCCAGTTGCATTAACACACGGAGGAAAGAAAAGTAGTTCGGAAAATATTCCAAAGTAATTTTTGCCTTAAAAAACAAGATGAAATAAGATCAAAACTCCAACGTACACTTGTTTTAATATTGTAAAGACGCATGGGTAAACCAGATATAACGAAAGAAGCAAAGTGCCCGTCATACATTCAACAAATTGAGCCATCTAGGTCTACTCAAAAATTCAAGATTGTTATTATAATTCATATTTGACTTATAAAACAGAAATCACATTAGAAATATCATCCCTCGGGGTATTATAATCGAGAGTCTTGGAATCCAGAAAATCTTTTCAACATGCAAATAACATAACAACCCTCATATTAGTTCTGAAAATTAATCGCCTATAGACTTGTAATAACGTGAGAATCCTCAAAATGCAACATAGCATAATATAAATCATAGATACTCTGCAATATAAAGACAAAACAATCTAAAACTAAATTCAGCCCATACCTACCAACATACATTACATAACAGAACAAGAAACAACTGTGCTTGCAAATACAACTAAACAGATTGACCCACCAATCAAAATGAACAGATACATACAAATACACACAACAGCTCAAAACCCAAAAATTACAAACATGAAACATTCACTAAAAAAGAAACAATCTTGAAATGATTAAAGAATGCTAAAACTTAAAATTGCAATAAAAATCATACCTTTGAGGAAATTGATCTGGGTCGAGATTGAGAAGGAAAAGAAGTGAAAACAGAGGAAAATTGATAACCACACTTAGTTGCCATACTTGAACTGAACTAACTGGTGAGTGATTTTGAGAAGAAGGGGTTGTAGTACTAAAGAAACTATGAAAAGGGTAAATTTTTATAGTGAAAATGAGTGTTTTGAAGATTGATGTGTGTGAGAATTTGGGGCTGGAAACAAAAATAAGAATGAAATGGAAACTACCCAAGAAGGCGGCTTCTTGTTGTTTTGTGTTATTATGTTGTGCAAGGTTTTGGGGCATTTCTAGTATAAATCGGCGCCGATAAATCACAAATCGATACCTCAACCTAATAGTTCCGATTTTCGAAATCTATAATCACAGTATAAAGTGTGAAATATTTATTTATATATTCGAAATTATTAAAAAAAAGATTTTTTTAAAAAAAAAAACAAGTTTGTTGTGATTGTTATTTTGTATAAATTCTATTTATAAAGACTGTTCTGACCTGAAGCTAGATAATAAGAAATTAATTTTCATTCTGATCACATAACATGATAACATCTGCTGAAAAATGAAAAGGAATTGCAGCACTGTCTGTGAGTAAGCACCGAACATGTATTGCTCACCAATCCTGCCCATCATTTGGTATAAGGAAATGGCATTACATGGCAAATACCAAAGGTCTATAAGGAAATAAATTCATCATAGTTTCAAACTAGCAGTCATATTCATTCATATGATCACACCAGTTTCCCTCATATCATAGGCTAAAATCATAGGATTTGGTCCGCAACTCAGATCAATGCAAATCGGTATCGTTTGAAGACCGCCTACCATCGACCTTCTACGAGAGGGCGCTCCTAAAATTAAGTGACATGAATATACGCCATGAAGCATATTTTGATACGTAGTCAAATTATTATCTTTCGGATTTGCTAAGATATGAATTAGCAGGGGCATCACTGTCTAAAAGATTACAGCAAATACACCAATCAAGAACAATGGTGTGTATGTACACTCGAAGTGACAACATGAAATCCGTAGAATCTCAGGAAGAAGCTATAAGGTTGGATTGACAGCTACCCGACTCAGATCCACCGACTTCCACCCAGACTTCATTTACTCGCCCTATGAAACGCAGAGGAGAATTGTACTGTGCAATTGAGTAAGCATATTCACTTTCAAAAGCAGTGAAGTTTGCCCAGGCAGATCTGCTCAAGCTGATCGCCAGTTTTTCTACTTCAGTGACAATGTTTTTATCTTTCGCAAATCCAGAAAACTTTCTCACAGCAATGCAGCGGCTGTTCCAGTAATCAGGTTTAAGGTCCAATTCTGGGAGAGGAAGCGGAGGGGTAGCTTGAAATTTAACAGGCAAATAGAATTGCACAGAATAAGCCGATGATTGAAGTGGTCCTGCTCCTGGGACTATGCTTGTCAAGACAGGGATCGTCATTGGGACACGGGACGAGTTTAAGTTTGCACCTTCAATGTACTGAAATAACCTGACATACAAAAACACAGCAGATTTTAATTTTTTTTGAACAAAAAACTTGATATATATTAATGATCTCGACTCAGTTAGAGATTCGATTCTAGTTTCTACAAATCTAAAACGTCTTCCGTTCCTACATCAATAAAAGAAAGCACAGCAAAAAAGTAAGGTACTTATCTGACCAACTATTCATTATTCAATTAGACCTGAAAAATTACATTGGGTACATAGAAAACAAGAGCTTCTATACTATCTTAGTTTCTCAGTATCCGTAAAATACAAAGTGTGATATGCAATTATTAGAATTCAAAATATCAGAAGCACGTAGAAGCTACATTGTTGTTTGTTGACTCTTACCAGCAAAAGCACAACTAAAATAATTAAGACGTAAATTGAATCAAACGAGTTGTGTAAGTGTTATAATTTTAGACTCCAGAAGTATCCAATAAGCAACAAACAGATGATAACACACATAAGACTCAAGGTTTAGAGTAATTGACCTCAGTTCAGCAAACTCTTATCACTCGAAGAACATCAATTCTATAAAATAACTATGATTCATTTCATTAACTTATCCAACTGTAATAGTCTCATCTAGTCATTTTACAACCATCTACTAAAAGAATACATTCATTTCGAGCAATAGAAGCAAATAAGTCGAGAAAATAATCTCGAAAAATAGTCATATCACTATTCACTAGTCTTCCTGCAATAGCATCACTATTAATTACATTTTTTGGTGTGATTCGAATATAATCTCGATAAAATGCACAATTAGGAGCCAAATTTGTTTCTAGCAATTAAAATTAGAAACAAAAAATCATTCAAATAAATAAATAAATAGAAAAATGAGACAAAAAATACGAATAAAAGGAGACCTGTGAAAGCCGTTACGAGTGGCTTTTTCGAAGGAGATTTGAGACTTAACAGGAGCGATCATCCAAGCGGCGACTCGGTAAAGTCTGATCTCATAATCGGACTCGGAGTGAATGAGTGAGTACTCGGGTGACTCGTAACGAGTTGACTCGTTAGCATTAGGTTTAATGATTCTAAGAGTATTCAAAATAGCTGCCATCATCATCAGCGTCATCAACGCAGCTGCTGTTCTGGGCTCCATTTCTTACTGGTGAGTTGTGTGACCTTCCTTTTAATCCCCTTGAATTGTATATACCAGGAAGGACTGACTGACTGTGGACATGAAATGCTGGACAAAAATATTACTTTTGAATAGAGCCGGCCAAATGTGCGGGTTCGAACCGCTCATTCGGGACCGGCTCGTACGGAACCAGGAAAAAATTCGGCACGAAACGAGCCGGTTCAAACCCGCCCAACCCGCTAAATTAGATGAACCGAGTACGAATTCAATTTTAAGAACCCGGAACCGCACAAGCCCGCACGAGCCCGCACGAACCAAGCCCGCACGAGCCCGCACGAACCAAGCCCGCACGAGCCCGCGGGTGTGCCTCACGCTCCAACAGATTCCGGTTGTTTCTGCCATGCTTTCTGGATTTTGTTACTGTCTGGTGCTCTGTACTTGCAGTTGCAACGTTAACATCCAAGTTAACGTTACTTGCAGTTGCAAAATTCTGGTTCTATCATCCAATTTATGAAGCTATTTGGAGGCTGTTTTACATAAGTAATGGATTGTAGTTGAGTAAGTAGATCTAATGGTTGTGTGTCGTTGGTATGGTTGCTAATGTTGTTGTTCAAGAAGCTTTAGGGGCATTTTGTTGAGGTGTAATTTGAGAATTGAACTGGTGAATATTGTTCTTGCTTTTGGATGAACGAGTTGTTAGTGAAATGATTTAATGTTCAGCTGAGATGTGATGTGACAGAGAGAGAAATAATTACTAATATAATATTTGAATGATTGTTGAAGACTTAAGTTGGACAAAGAAACGAGTTGAACAACCATTCAACCCGCACAACCCGCGAGCCCGCGTGCCTTCAACCCGCCAACCCGTGAATCGCCCGGCACGCACACGAGTTCAGTGCCGAATCCGAGTTACCTTCTGTAAGTTCAAGCACAGCCCGGCCCGATTCGCTCGATTCAAGTGCCGGTTCAGTTTTATTCTTTCCGGTTACAGCCCGTTAACAACCCGGCCCGGACCGCACGACCCGCACGAATGGCCACCTCTACTTTTGAACTCATTTCTTTAAGTAATTCTTCATTGGCACGTATTTTAAGACCATTATGGAGTATATCATCAAAATTTTTAAAAAATATATACATAAAAATTGAATTTAATATTTTTATTTAGAAGAAAATAAATTTTAAAAAAATTAGGCAAGTACATTTTATAAGAGTTTTAAAGTACATGTTGAGACCTCACCCCTAATATAAAAAATTGGCTGAAACGAAAGAAGTACTATTATTTTTTCAGTGAAAATTCTGTTATTTTAAAATAAAAATACAAGTACTAAAAATCTGGTAGAGATGTGAGTATTTTATATTTTAAAAATAAAAATATAAGTACTTCATATGTTGGGCAATAGACAATATTGTAACATTGAAAGAGTCTGAATTGTGTTAAACATAGTATACATATCTTGTAAATATCTTTGTAAGTTGATAAGCGTAGAATTAGTCTTAGCGTAGAATTAGTTTCCATATTCTATGCCTTAAATCTCTCTTTGTATATAGTTAGTTTCCTGTAAAATAGCCCAGGATGAGGCTACTATCCGATGTATATATTTGAAGATTTTGGAAATGAGAAAGGCAAGGAAGATATTCTTTTATGGTATCAGAGCGGGTTTCTCAATCTCTTTCCGCTGAACCCTAGCTGTGATCTCCGCCCCTCTTCCTTTCTTCTTTCTTTTTATGTCTTTTCTCTTCTTCAACAATAATGTCTCAATCTAAAACTTTTCATCCTGCTCTTGCTGTCTCTAACATCAAGAATCATATTCCTATAATTCTTGGGATGGAAACCGTGCAATACTCAACTTGGGCGGAGTTGTTCAAAGTTCATGCACGTTCAAACAAGGTTCTCCATCATATCCTCCCTTCTACGACCAAGGAGAAGACTCCCAGTGCCTCCCCTGTGACCAAGGAACAGCCTGCGACTCAGGAGGTCGAAGATGAAGACATGTGGGCTACTCTTGATGCCACAGTCTTATCGTGGATTTATTCCACAATTTCCAATGATCTTTTACACACCATCATTGAGCCGGATGCTACGGCCATGGAAGCTTGGAACCGTTTGCGTGACATTTTTCAGGACAATAAACATTCTCGTGCGGTGACACTTGAACATGATTTCTCTACCACCAGGATGGAAAATTTTTCCAATGCTTCAGCATACTGTCAACGGCTCAAATCTTTGGCTGATCAACTGAAGAATGTTGGGGCTCCGGTCTCTGAAAGTCGATTGGTACTGCAGCTTGTCTCGGGTCTTACTGCTCCTTACCGTGGTGTGGGTACTATGATCCGACAAAGTAATCCCCTACCTCCTTTCTATCAAGCAAGGTCCATGCTCACCCTGGAGGAATCAGGCTTGGCTAAGGAGGCAACTATGAATTCTGAATCTGTCATGGTTGCAGCTGTGAACCACGATGAGAATCCCTCTTTTGTTACGCCTCATTCGGGACAAGGGAAGGGTCAGCAGCCTACCGGTCGCAAACAGTCTTCGCAAGGCCGGAGAAATTCAGGAGGTCGTAATGCTGGCAAGCAAAACAGAGGCGACAACAATGGACGTTCAAACAGGCCTGGCACGCGAGGACATCCACAACAACAGATGTCGTATTGGGGTTGGGGACCATCTGCAAATTGGGGTTGGCCTCAATGGGCAGCTCCACCGTGTCCTATGCCTACCCAGGGATGGGCTCGTCCTCCTACTGCCAACAATAGACCTGGTGTGCTTGGTTCACGTCCACAACATCAGGCGTACCAAGCTGACACTGCGTTTATGTCTCCCTCCGTTCATGGCCAGACAAGTTCGTATGTACCTACAGACATTGAGTCAGCCATGCATACAATGACTCTAAATCAATCGGATTCTACTTGGTATATGGACACTGGCGCAACATCCCATATGACTTCATCAAATGGTACTCTTTCACCTTATTTTAATTTGAGTAGTCATAATTCTGGTATTATTGTTGGAAATGGTCATTCAATTCCTATCAGTGGCTATGGTCATACTGTTTTACCTTCTCCGAATACCCATTTATCCTTACAGAATGTTTTACATGCTCCCAACATTATCAAAAATCTGATTTCTGTTAGGAAATTCACTACTGATAATTCTGTTTCGGTTGAATTTGATCCTTATGGTTTTTTTGTGAAGGATTTTCAAACGGGGATACCTCTAATGAGGTGTGATAGTCAGGGTGATCTATATCCTTTTCATTCTATCAACAATCAAGCTATTCCATCAGCCTTTGCAGCTATCTCTTCCTCGCTTTGGCATGATCTTTTGGGTCATCCAGGTGCTCCGGTTCTTCAAGCTCTTAGGGTCAATAAAAGCACTGATTGTAATAATTTTTCTACATCTCCAGTTTGTCGTTCTTGTGTGTTTGGGAAACATGTTAAATTGCCATTTGTTTCATCTGTTTCAAGTACCTCTTTACCTTTTGATATTATTCATAGTGATCTTTGGACTTCACCTATTTTGAGTTCTGCAGGGCATAAGTATTATGTTTTATTATTGGATGATTTTTCTAACTTCTTGTGGACTTTTCCTTTGGGTCAAAAATCTGACGTCTATGAGAAGTTTGAGATTTTTAAAAATCATGTTGTCACCCAATTTGAACGTAATATTAAAAACATGCACTGTGATAATGGGAGGGAATATGACAATAAATCTTTTTGGGATTTTTGTAAAAAGAGTGGAATGTCTTTTCGTCTGTCGTGTCCTCACACTTCTCCTCAAAATGGGAAGGCCGAACGAAAAATTCGATCTATTAATAATATCATACGTACTCTTCTCACTCATGCATCTATTCCACCTTCTTTTTGGCATCATGCATTACAGATGGCAACATATCTCCTAAATATTCTTCCAAGCAAACTTTTGGATAATAAGTCTCCATTAGAAGTTCTATATCGTAGGGTCCCTTCCTACTCTCATCTACGGGTTTTTGGGTGTCTTTGTTATCCTCTTATTCCTTCCACTAAAATCCATAAATTACAAGCGCGATCTACTCCTTGTGTATTTTTGGGTTTTCCACCTAATCATCGGGGTTATAAATGCTATGATTTGTCTTCCCGTCAAATTATCATAAGTCGTCATGTCATATTTGATGAGACCGTATTTCCATTTGCCTCACTACATACTCTTTCATCACATGCATATGAATTTTTAGATGACGTTTTTTCTCCTTATGTGGTGGATCATCTCCACCAGTCTGCTACTCCACCGGCTCTTCATAGCACAATTTATACACCACCTACTTCCCCATCACACATCACCCACACTCCTCATACTTCACCCACGGCCCAATCACCTCCAGAAACAGCCATGGTACCCTCACCTGATCCTCCACTTCCTAAACCCAGTATGGTTACTCGTAGTCAGCGTGGTATTTTTAAACCAAACCCAAAATATCATGCACTACACACTCAGATTTCCATGTCATCGTTACCTCGTAACCCAGTTGATGCGCTTCATGATTCAAACTGGAAATTGGCCATGGATGACGAATACCATGCACTTATGAAAAATAAAACGTGGGATTTAGTACCCAGACCTCCTGGTGTGAATGTAATTCGTTCAATGTGGATTTTTGCCCATAAATTTAACTCTACTGGTGGTTTTGAGAGGCATAAAGCCCGCCTTGTTGGTGATGGTAAAACACAACGGATAGGTATCGATTGTGGTGAAACTTTTAGCCCAGTTGTTAAACCGGCTACTATTCGGACAGTTCTCAGTATTTCTCTATCTAAGGCATGGCCTATCCATCAATTAGATGTCAAGAACGCCTTTCTTCATGGCGAGCTTCAAGAAACTGTGTACATGCATCAACCACTGGGGTATAGAGATCGTACCCATCCAGATTATGTTTGCCTCTTGCGTAGGTCAATATATGGGCTTAAACAAGCTTCCCGAACTTGGAATAAGCATTTTGGTGATTATGTTTTGTCTCTCGGTTTCACTCAGAGTCGTTGTGACAACTCTTTATTCATTTACAAACAGGGGACAGATATGGCGTATATTTTAATATATGTTGACGAAATTATTCTGACAGCTTCTTCACATGCTCTACGGCGTTCTATTATGGGTCTTCTTAATTCTGAATTTGCAATGAAAGATCTTGGACCATTGAATTATTTTTTGGGTATTGCAGTCACTAGATATAAGGGTGGAATGTTCCTATCTCAACACAGCTATGCCCGTGAAATAATTGAACGTGCCGAAATGACATCTTGTAAACCCTCAGCCACTCCAGTTGATACCAAATCAAAGGTTAGTGCAACATCAGGTACTCCTGTTGATGATCCTACTCTATATCGCAGTCTTGCAGGGGCTCTCCAGTATCTTACTATCACAAGGCCGGATATTTCTTATGCTGTGCAACAAATTTGTCTTCATATGCATGATCCAAGGACGAACCATATGTCTGCTCTCAAACGGATTATTCGGTATGTCCAAGGTACTATAGACCAGGGCTTACATTTGTACTCATCGTCTATTTCTTCGTTGGTTTCGTACACTGATGCAGATTGGGGTGGGTGCCCTGATACACGGAGATCTACATCTGGTTATTGTGTGTTTTTAGGGGACAACTTACTCTCTTGGTCCTCAAAACGACAGCCCACATTATCTTTATCTAGTGTCGAGGCCGAGTATCGTGGGGTGGCCAAGGCAGTGTCAGAAACATGTTGGTTAAGAAACCTTCTACTCGAGTTGCATTGTCCATTACAGAAAGCTACGTTGGTCTATTGTGATAATGTCAGTGCCATTTATTTGTCGGGTAATCCAGTTCAACATCAACGTACGAAACACATAGAGATGGATATCCATTTTGTTAGAGAGAAGGTTGCAAGGGGACAGGTTCGCGTTTTACATGTTCCATCACGGTATCAAATAGCCGATATTTTCACAAAGGGGTTGCCTCGAGTACTATTTGAAGAATTTCGGGACAGCCTCAGCGTTGGTAAACCTCCCGTTTCGACTGCGGGGGAGTGTTAAACATAGTATACATATCTTGTAAATATCTTTATAAGTTGATAAGCGTAGAATTAGTCTTAGCGTAGAATTAGTTTCCATATTCTATGCCTTAAATCTCTCTTTGTATATAGTTAGTTTCCTGTAAAATAGCCCAGGATGAGGCTACTATCCGATGTATATATTTGAAGATTTTGGAAATGAGAAAGGCAAGGAAGATATTCTTTTAAATTGTTCCGCACAAGATGCTAATCTATATTTATGACTTCTCGAATTTAATCTATTAACTTTTAGGATCAAATTTTACGCGACGTCAATTGGGTATCATTACATTCTAGCACAAGATTTTCTAAAAGTGGTACTCTCGGGTTTGGATTTGACTGAATTATCCATTAAATGGTGTCCCACTAAACTCAATGTACTATTTGAGATACATTTATCTTAGTGCACTATATCATATATATGATCTCTTGCAAGCCTAATAGACATTTGAGTTGCATAAAGTGTTGTTATAGACACTAAAGTTGATAGTCTGTTGTAACAATATTATTGTAAAGTGTTACGTAAAATGTGAAAATGTTGTCAGTAAAAAGAATATTTTGACATTTTAAAACAATTGCAATACTTTTAGAAAAGTGTTACAATACATGTTACACTTATTTCCAAATGAATGCAATTTATAGGCGGGAGTTCAAGATTTTCAATAGGCGGGATAAAAAATGGCACTAAATAATCAAATATTCTATTAAAAAATATTATTTGACCAAAACACTACCCCAAACCTCTCTCGCACCTCTCTCTACCCCTCTCTCTCGGTCATCTCTCTTGCCATCCGTCTAACCCATTTCGCACTCATCTCAATCATCTATATCACCCACCTCTCACATCATTCTTAAATTCCTAAAGTCGATTAGAGCAGAACCCTAAATTTCAAAACTGATTCAAGGGAAGGTTAGAGTAAAGATTCCATTGAAGCTTCAATTAGAGGTAGATTATCCCATATTTTTTTGATTATATGTGATTATATATGTATGCATATGTATACATGTCAAAATTTTTGGTTATATGTTGGATTATATGTATTCATAATTTTTTCCATTAAAGCTCGGGTATTATATGTTAAATTAGTAGGATTTTTGTGTTAAATGGTACAATTTTTGTGTTAAATTTGAGTTTATTATTTTTAAATTTTGTGTTACTCAGAGAAATTGTGTGTTAAATTATCTATTTTACATCTTTTAACAGTTTTTAAATGCTTATATTTTTAAAATTATATAAAAAAAATTAAGTGACGAAGTGCTATGTTCTTTATATTAGCTTTACATTTTGTGTTCATAGTTTTGTGTTGTTGTGTATGTAATTTTAATTTGAATTGTATGTTTTATGATGATGTAATGTGGTAGATTTATGTACGGAAATATTCTTGTCGTGCTACCAGCTATATACTCTGTTCTTTTGGTTGAAAATAAGGAATGAAATTATCACAGTCAAACAAGGGATACAGTAAAACAAGAGTAAGTTGTTCACTTGAATGTAATATCCAGGATGCAGTACTTTGCTTTGTACTGTTTATTTTGCCAAAAATGTAGAACTATGGTTGCTTTTCATTGTAAATAAACCTAGTCAACAAAATCACTTTTCTTTACTCATTTAAACACATTTACTAATAACTTACACATAGACACCCAAAGCCTAAACATACTTGGATGATTAATTCTTAAAACGTTAAAATTTATATCGTCGTTTATTTTATGGATGGTTATTTGTCTCTTCCAATCAGGTGTATTAGAAACCGCAGCTAATATCGGCCTCCCATGTGAGCCTTGTCGCCTACAAATTTTGTATGACAAGCTTGCTATTATTTCTCGATCTGAACTATATTTTATTTATAAATATTTTTGTAATTTTGTATTAGGAGCCGAGGGTGAATAAGGACAGGGAGATCCTTATCTTGGATGCTGAAGCCGCAAAGAACTTCAAGGAAAAAATTGATGATGGATATTGGATAAACATGTATGTGTTCACTGACTTGTCTGTGTCAATTTAGTTTCTAAAGCTTTCTTAATGTTAGTGTTGAACTCTTTGCCGTATTTATCTATTTTCTAATTATTAGGAATTTTTTCTAGTTTCAGGATCAACATTAATATTTACTCATTTATGTTATGAAAAGCTTTCAACAGCTTGATCCATTTAACATGTACTATAATTCTTGCTTGTGTCAATTTGATTACAGGTTCTGAAGAGACCATTAAACAAGAAGGAGTTTATTAAAAATGAAGCAGACATCATATTTATAAAATCATAAATGAATTTTTTTTCGGGTCACTAAACTAAACTTAAGTTTAGTACAAGTGCTAGCTACTGGGTTTTAAATGAAATGGAATAGTAAACACTAAATCAAGATAAACTTTGTATGCAATTTAATTATATTATTGTCTTAGATACTTGTTTCCCCTTTTTGTAGTTAATTATTTGTCATAGTTAATGTTAATGATAGTAGGTTATTGTCATTCAGCATATTTACCTTGTTAAATTTATAAAAGATTTTTATATAAATACGGAGTGCATTCAATTCAAGGATGCAGACTTTATGTATATTATCATGTGTCTCTATATTATGAAAGCCCCCAGAATCTGAATACTAAAACTGGCAGGTACAACATTCAGTACCTTATCTATTATTCTTCATCCATTATTTTTTACTTTTACTAACCTTGCCATTTAGTCTAATTTTAAGGTGCTAAAATTTTAAAGAACCCCCAAATTTCTTATATAGTGATAGGTGTAGTTCAGAACTCTTTGCAACATATAAAATGTATACGCGGGTCTATATTCCTAAACTTTCGGTAAATTCATGTTGCAACATATTAAGTGATTTTTTGATGTACAATTGCTTTCTCATGGTGCAATTTTTTTTAAATTAGTATAAACAACTGGGAGCAGCCCTGCTTGGGGCTAGGAGAAGTCTAGGCCTTTTTTCTAAAGAAAGTAACTCTGGACAGCTGTTGGAAGTCTAAATGGAACAATAATCCACAAGTTAGTATAAAAAAATATAAACTCATGGCCTTGGTACATTTTTCAGTTAACTTGTGTAACAGTAGGGGATATGAAGACAGTTGCACACATGCGCATCGAGAAAAATATAGATGGCTAGGCATTTAGATGCTTTGATTGCCTTGGCAGTTTAGTACAAGGCCTACAAGTTTCACAAAAACTTTATGATGATCAAAAAAAGTTTATAGACTCTACTCTCTTCTGCGATAAATTTCATATATATTTACACAATGTATGATTCACATGTTCATTTTTTCCAGTTTGTGTAATATCGTAGAAGGGAGTGACCGTTGCATTGGAGACAAGGAGAACAATGGTTGGCAAGTTGACCATATTTGTTGTTTAATGGGAGAAGTCATTTCACGGGAGCTTCTTGTTAGGACCAGATGTAACTTACAATGCAAGTTATTATTTTTTTTGTCATTATTTATTTGGAATTTAGACCAAAGTACTAGATATAAGATGATGTAGTAGTATAAGCCGATTTTGTTTACAATGTATTAGCATTTGTTTTGTTGAATCTGATATCAAATAAAATTTTGAATGTAAATGATTTTTGGTATAATTTTGTGATGGTATATCAAAATATCAAAAATAATAATTAAAAATCCGGACTAATATAATGTGTTGTAAATAAATGTTGCTAAAACGTTTAAAAGCCGATAAAAGGGGAGAAAGTGTTACATGAAAATGTTGCAATAAATTGACTTTGTAACACATTTAACTAAAATATGTTACAAAAATATGTTGCATTAGTTTATTGCAACACCATAAAAGTGTTACTAAAATAAACTAAAATGTTGCACTAAACGGGCTATTGTGATACTTCCAAATGTTGCAATAAGTACATAAAATGTTGCTAAAGGGGTCTATTGCAATGACAACAAATGCAACACCGAATTTTAGGAAAAATATTGCAAAAAACTCTATTGTAACATATTCGGGGTCTTATACTACACTTTTCTTGGCTTGCAATAGCCCATATATGGTGTAGTGGTGGTATTTGCGAGAATTTATCTTTTAAATTTGATTTTCCAGAATGACAAATAACAATTTTATTGTGACTAGGAGCTAAATAACTCAAAGACTTTCTATTTATCACTCCTGTAAAGTGATTTTAATGGAGTACTATATATATATATATATTATAGAACCATTATTTATTTTTTAAGTGGGCCACATTTACATGTCGTATAGATGTATTCGAAGAGTACGATATCATTGTAAAAAATAACCAAATTTCAAATATGCGATATGACATGGTAAAAGATGTGATACATAATGATTATGGCGAGATGGAATTTCGGCTAAAGAGGATGCACTCATTACTTTCTTACACCTCCAGCTAAAGTCAAATCAATTTTTATGCTAAGTGATGTGTTAGTTTACGGTCTAGATCAAGGAAAATATACTTGTATTGATATTACGAGAATTTTTTTATTACGTTAATCGGGCAATTGAGTATTTATAATTGATCAGACGACTACAAATGCACAAGGCAAGAGTGCGTAAATATGATCAAGTATGTAAAGATATTCAACACATTTTGACACATTCAAATTCTTATTTTTGATAATGGAGTTTTTTAGAGGAGTATAAAAAATTATTAACAAAAATGTTATAACTACAGTATTAGATAGAATTTACCATTTAATGAGATAATGAGACACAGTTTATTACTCAACTATCTCGTACACATGTATAAATTTTTTTTATTGCTCTTAGTTTTCGTTTTAAAGAAATAAACAAGATAAAAATGGTGTATCAAATGTGTAACAAAAAATTGGTTAATCATCAATCAACTAATTTATTGGATCCCGATATATCAATTGAATTACTCGTTTCAAATTTAACTCAATTTATTCACTAATTTAAAAAATCGTATAAATGAGGTCATTTTCCGATTGGGTTATATATCAAAATGCTTGCTGAAGTGGATCCCTTCTATCAAATAAATCATTAAAACTTTCGACTTATTAAGTGTACCACTCTAGTAAGGAGTAATGACAAAGACGTGAAGCTCATCTGTTTACTTAACGGGAAACGTCTTGACTTTAACGTGGGAGGCATGTGGACACAGGTAGATACTGGTGGAGGATTGCATAGTATCCAGTCAGCCCATGTTTTTTTTGACAAATAAGTGAAAGATATATTAAAACATTATAAAACGGCCAGAACAAACCTCTGAACTGTCAACTACAATCTGATTGTGAAACAAAAAATAAGCTAAACAAATAGCCATTTTATTTTCAGATCGCTAAACACATAGAATATTCAAATTCTTCAATCTAAAAGGTATTACAATGACATCTCGATCAATCCAAAACACATCAGTTATGAAACTAGTAACATCATAATTGACATTCACGTAGGCATCATCTGTAGCCCAATGTTCAGAACTATCAGTTCCATCGGCTGATATTGGAGTATTAATAATCCCAAAATATGAACAATTTTTTTTGTGAAAGGTGGGCTTTTGCGATATCCACCACTGTTAGGTAATGAATTACACACAAGGGGGGTGGATATGTTTTTGTATTTTTATGCTTTTCTTGAATTATTTTGGTTGTGAGCAAAATAAATCAAATCTTGTAGTGAAGTGTGTTACTGCATAAATTAAACATGCAATAATAAAGAACACGGCTCTTTCAAAACTCACTTAATTTTATATTAAAATTAAGAATTTTTTGCTACAAAATTTCTAGGCTTTTTGTTTATAAAGAGCTTAGCTTCTATCTTGAGAGAATACAAGAATTTCTGATCTAATTGTTATAACTTACAAAAGGACCAGTGTTAACTTTATATTTTAGTTAACTGCTGGTTTACACAATGTACAATAAGAGATGTTATTCACTTTAGTAAACTGTCACTAATCATTTCCATTTTAGGAAAAGTATATCTTCCATTTATGGCTTAACATATCTTTGCATATTGTGTTAATCTTGATCTTCCTTTGTCAGTTAATCTTCACCATTGATCTTGCACACTCTTCAAACTGCTTTTTGTGGACTTGTCAATCCAGCTGGTTGGATTGTTTGTTGATTGTTAATCTTGGATATTGAACTGGTCTGTAATTTTGTACTTTGAGATTTTACCTCGAGATCTCCAGTTTGGTCTATAGAGAACTTGACATCTCGATAAGTATATTGGCTTATCGAGATCTCTAGTACTCCATAGTTAATTTAACTTGTAGACGTCCCTGAGTTCTCTATAAGAGAATTTGGCTTGTCGAGATCTCTAGTCTTCATATCTTCACTTGACTTATCGATATCTCTGAGTTCTTTAGTGGCTTATTGACTTATCGATAACTCAGAGTTCTCTAGTCAAATTTGACTTGTCGATAACTCAAAGTTCTCTAGTGAATTTTGACTTATCGATATCTCTGAGTTCTCAAGTGGAATTTGACTTATCGATAACTCAGAGTTCTCTAATGAATGTTAACTTGTCAATAACTCTGAGTTCTCTAGTTAAGAAATGACTTGTCGATATCTCCAATTTTCATGTCTTCAATTTGGCTTGTCGATATTTCTAAGTTCTCTAGTAGCTTTTCTGAGTTCTCTATAAGTCATTTGGAGTTCTCGAGTGACTTCTCTATAACACTAAATCTGTGACTTGTAGAGATCTTGACTTAGAATATTTTCTCAAAACAGATTTATTCAACTCCAAGTTTCTTCATAATTCTCCCGAGGCATGATCTTCTTGATCTTCTTCCAGATAGAATTCTTAGGCTTGACACTGTTTACAGAAAAATACTCCAGTCTGCTCGTTTGACATTTTTACAGACTTTAAATGTTACAATTACAAAATACAAATTAAGATTATAATACAACTTACTTAGAGTTGTCAATTTGACTTAGTCTTGTTAAGGTACATGCATGTTGTTATTCCTAGTGGACTAACAATGAGATTTACAGAAGGGGGGTTGAATGTAAATCTCAAAACTTTTTCAAGTTTTGAGCAGTTTATGAAAGTTGTGTGTTCAAGAAGAACAAGTGTGTGAATTGCTTTAAGCTAATACAGACAGATATATAGTCAAGAACAAATGTAAAGAACACAACAGACCTTAAAAACTTTTCTGGTGGATTTGTTGTTCCACCAGAGATGGTATTTTAGAAAATCTGTGATTAAACAATGTTGATCACAGCTGCATCCTAGTACAAACTAGATGAATTTTCTCTCAATATTTTTCTAAACAGCTCTGGAAAATCTCACATCTAATTACTAGCTTCTACTTGGTTTATATATTACCAAGTGTACAAGTGAAGAACAATATAAAATACAGTAATAAAATAAGATCTTCACTTGCTTCTTTTCCTGTTCACTCCAGTACTTTGTTGACTATTGCATCTTTGTACTAGAGAAGAACGGCTGCTTTTTCTGTTGTTCCTGAAATTCGGCTACCACATCTCAGTTGTCTCTATCAACCCATGTGCCTCTGTTTGTAGGTACAACTACCCCTTATCAACGGCTAATCATCAGAACATCCGTTGAAGCTTTCATCCGTTGATGCACTCATCCGTTGAAGGATATTATCCGTTGAAGCTTTCATCCGTTGATGCACTCATCCGTTGAAGGATGTTATCCGTTGATGACTTTATCCGTTGAAGCTTTAGAGACATCCGTTAAAGCTTAGCTTCTCATCCGTTGAAGGTCTTTAAGTCATCCGTTGATACCACTTCACTTATACAAAATTACAAGGCATGAAGTATTTACAATTGGCCTTCCTATCTGCATATCATCTAGTAGTCAACATGACTCATAGTTTCTCTCAACTTCCAAGAATTACATTTTAAATACAGAGACTGAAATATGCTACAACACTAGACTTATTTCTAAGTAAAGCTACACCATCAACGGATAGCCAAAGTGGTCTTATCCGTTGAGGCTACAGACACTAAATTTCTACTTAAGTATTTTGTTAAACATATCATCAAACTAATGCACATACATTCCTAACAATCTCCCCCTATTTATGTCTATAAGAATTGTAGGCATAAATTCAGGGTTAACTTGATGATAACAAAACACTTAACAGATATATGAATTGAAACTAAGTAGAAATTTAAAAATGCTGCAAAAGTGTATGTACTAGGAGATAATTGAAGATTTACAGTGTTTCCAAGGACACTCCTTTAGTCTGAGCAAATCATCTTTTTCTTCTTTGTTCCCTGGTTTTCTTTCCTAGCCTTTTGTCATTTTCCTCAATTTGGAGTTGGAGTTGTCTGAAGAATTCAGCTTCATCTTCAACACTGACATCCAACTTAGATTGCATTTCTTTGAGAGTTTCATTGCTGGCAATCTTGAGTTGGTCTTCAAGTCTGAAAAATCTTCTGACTCCTTTATCATCTCTAAATTCCATCAACCAATGAGGTGATTTGAGAATTTTCATTTCCCTTTCTTGAATGAGTAAAGTCCTGGGTAAAGCATTGGGCTCCCTCCAAGTTTTCCTTATATTGGCTATCTTGTTGAGAATTTCAGTCTTGGCAGTTCTGGTAAAGCCAGAATCCTTTTGTATAGCTGAATAGACTCTAATCAAGGTAGAGTAGCCTTCATCCAGAATCCTGTGGAGAGGCCATGTTCTTTCCCCAGCTCCTTTATATCTGAACACTAATCTCTCTGGTAACTGTCTGTAGGCAGCTATTCCCCTTACATCCTCCAGCTCATCCAGATAGAGTTCAATGTCTGAAATTTCTTTTATGTCACAGATGTGAACATAATCATCTTTAGAAATGGGTGACTTAGGCTTAGGTTTTTGTTTTTGAGTGAATTTCTTAGAGGTTATGAGAGGTGTAGATTTTGGTTTTCTTTTCTGTTTCTTTGGTAGTGGAAGAGTGGTTAGAAAGGTAGGCAATTTGATAGTGTCCCAATCAATAGGTTCCTCTTTTGGAATGATTGGTTCACCATGGATGTTTATTGTGGGATCAGCAACAAGGGGTTCAGGTATGGAAGGTAGTGGTTTAGATATAGATTTGGTTACTTCAGTGTTATCTCCACTCCTTCTATGTGCCTTGGCCTTTCTTCTGTTTCCCTTCTGCCATTCCTCTCTTTCTTCCACACTCTCACCAAATATACTCCCTAAAACCTCATCTAGGTTTGTAGTCTTGTCTTCACCCCTGACTTCAATCCCTTTTTCTTTTTCAACTAGACTTGACTTTAGCTGTTGTTCAAGCTTTGCTTGTGCTCTTTTGTCAGCCTTTAATTGCTTGTCTTCTTCCTTCTTGGCTATTGAGAATTTGGGATGTCCTTGCATCACACATATGCTCTTTCCCTCTCTAATGATAATAGCTCTATTTCTCCTTACAGCCTCATCCATGGTCTTTTTGAGATAAGCAATACTTCTGCCTAAAATCTTGTTCTCATCAGCTTTTGGAGGAGGAAAGTCCACTTCTTTTAAAGGATTCTTTGTTGAGTCCTTATTGGATCTTTCATTGGGCTTGAGAATTATAGCTTGTAGTTCTTTGGAAGAAGCTTCTCCATCCTTATGACTCCCTACTGGCATGAGCTCCATGTTGATTGGTTCAATTTTTGTGCTGTATTTCACAGATGTTGATTTGTCTTGTGTAGAACCAAACAACAGTTGCAACCTTTCATCAATTCTCCTCCTTTGCTCTTTCACTTGAATTTCAGCTGCTGCTAGCTGAATCAAATCAATTCCATCAGGCTTGCCCTTGATTTGAATGATTGGAGAAGTAGTGATGGCAGGAACTAGCACTTTAGATATGTTGACTTTTGTAGATGGCTCTCCTTCCCCTTCCCTTTTACTCTCCCCCTTTTTGTTATCATCAAGGAGAGGGGTCAAGCCTTGTGCTTTTGCCAGCTGCATTAGGAGACTGGTTTGAGATTGTTGATTGTGAAGAATGGTGGCCACAGAATTTTCAATAACTTGAACTCTGTCTTCTAACTTGGCCAACCGTTTTTCAGTAACAGATTCTTTCTTCAATCTCAAAACCAAGTCCTGCAATGTACCATAGGGCATGACTGAATCCAATTTTTCTGAAGTATAGGTTTTCAAGTCAGCAATATCCTTCCTGAGATCATCCATACTCAGATTCTGCTTCACTTGCTGCAGCTTCATGAGATGCAGTGAGTCCAGGTGAGCTTGAAGGATAGCCTTGATACTTGCATGTGAAGTATTCTGAATGGCCTGTTGAATAGTGTTGATTTGTTTGACTAAAGAGACATTGAATTCCCCTGATCTGTACTCCTTAGTCAAGGCCCATTCAGGTAGATTTGGAATTGAACTAGGGCCTTCATCTCCCCCTAAGTTCATGCTTCCATCAAAAGAAATAGAGTCATCATCATCAGAATTTGCTCCAAATTCCTCAGATGGCTCACCAGCTGTAGAATGCATTTTGTTAATGGCAGCTTTATCCCTTTGAAGAGATTCCGTTGTGTGCACTAGATGTAGTGACCTTTCTGCTTTCTCATTGCCCTGAGCAGCCAACAGTTGATAGGCTGTCACAGGATGAGTAAAAGTGTCAGCATCCAAGGAAATGTTATCAATTACAGCTTTGTAATGTTGCTGAAATTGTCTTTCCTTTTCAGCATCATCCACAATCATTGACTCATTAGCAATGGTTGGTTCCACCCTTGTATCTACTGTACCTGCTTTTCTCTCTTTTTCTCTATGTTCTTGCATCAGGGGCTCCCCCTGGCTCACACAACTCACTCCCTCACCTTCACCTACTAAGGTGGTACTCCACTTACTTACTTTTGCCATGCTGGAAGAAATAGCATGCATTTTTGAGCTCTCAATCTCTCCTTTTGCCTGGGAGCAACCCAGCCTCTCACTCAAATTGTCACTCCCTTCCCTCAATCCTAAGAGTGATTGCACAGTATTCATGTCTTCTACACTTAGGATTAATTCAGTTATTTGTGTAGAGACTGTCAACGGATGTGGAATATCCGTTGAAGGTGAAACTGATGTTATCAACGGATAACTGCTGTTAAGCTTATCCGTTGAAGAACAACCACTTGTCAACGGATGAGTGATATCCGTTGAAGAAGGAAAAGAAGTTGAAATTGAAAGTGATATAACTGTTGAATCTGTGTAGATTGATTTGAGATGTGGTGACACAGATCCTTCAATTATATCTGAAAGAATTTGCGGGTGATCCAACAAATCATCCAAGAGATGATGATCACCTGTATTTGAGTGGGGCTTCTCCCTGAGTTGTAAAGAGGGAGAATCAGGAATTGATGGGAATAACATATCCACATCCAGAGATGGTGATGAAGTGTTTGGTGATTGATGTGTGATTATTGTGAGAGAATGGGGCTGTGACTCCACATTTATTGGAGTCACATCAAACTGAGTTTGAGAAGGCATAGATACAGATGGATGTATCTGTGCAGTGTGTGCACCCTGTGTAGAAGATTGGGTTCTAGCCTTCTTTCTTCTAATAAAGGCTTTTGTTGGTGAGTGTTTGGCTTTAGTGTCCCTCCCTCGTTTGTTCTGTGTTCCTGGTTTGGAACTATTTTCAATAGTAACATCCTTTTGGGAGGATGCTACTAGGGATGTGCTAGATACCTTTTCAACCACCACAGCTTTTTGAGAAACTGTGGCTTGGCTAGCTTGGGAAGCACTCAACTTTCCTTCCTTATCCTGGGGGTTTCTTTGATGTTCACCCCTCCCCTCACCACTCACACCCTGTTCACTCACCTCAGGGTTAATAGTTGGTGTTGCAACTGTTGTCTTTTGAGAAACAACAGAGGTGGATTTCTTTGTCTTTGATTTTGAAAGTTTAGTTTTGGTGACCTTGGTAGAAATCTGTTGGGGCATCACAGATTTCATGGCCACACTAGAAGATAAAGAAATAGAGGGGTTGGAAGAAGTAGGAGTTGTAGAAGCAATTACCTCACCTACCTGAGGTGCATTCATGATTGGTAAATATACCAATGACACACTGCTGTTAAGATCCATTCTCATCAAGTCTGCAAGAACTCTTTTCTCTTGTGCCCAGCACTTGAGTTTATTATTCTCATTGATTATGACTAAACCTTCAGCAACATGGTTAGCCAATAACATAAAGAATCTAGCATAATAGATGTTATTAGGTCTATTAGCTTTGTTACCTAATCTAGTACCTAATTCTAGCATCACATAGTTGCTAAAGTTAAAATACCTATCAGAAACAAGCATATAGAGCATATTAACCAGAGATGAAGTTATGGCATCAAAATTACTAATTTTTCCAGAGAAAACCTTTATAAAGGCATCCCCAAGGAAACTCCATTCTTTCCTAAGGCCTTTTCTTCTAATACTCCCTAAATTAGCAGAGTTAAGAGAATAACCTATGGAATCTAACATGCTGGATACATCACTATCAGTGTGTGGTGTCATGGCATTGTTCTCAGGCAATTTAAAACATGCTTGTAAATCATCACAGTTAATACAGTGAGTTTTACCTTTGAGAGTGAAGGAGATAGTCATATCCATGGAGTTGAACTCAGCAGTTGTCCAAATCTCCTCAACTACTTCACAGAAAATTGTTGGGGCTTCCAGCATTGCATAGCTAAGTTTACAGTTTTTGATGAAGTCCATCATTTTGTGATAGTCTGAGTGGGCTTCATTCTTTTCTACCAAAGCTATGAAATTGTTCTTTTCATAGATGAACCCAGATTGAGACATAATCTTCACGACTGATGCCATTGTTGTGAGTAGAAATTGCAGAGAATAACTTGAAGTTTTTGCAGAGAGAAAATGGTAAATGCTTGAAATTTTAAGAAAGCGTAAAGTAAAAATGAACAATCAGAAGGACTTATATGCTTTCTCAAATTAATAAACAAAAATATAAAATAAAGATTTATCAATAAATATGCGTTAGTGAATTTCAGCCGTTTTAAGAATAAACTGTAAGTATTCTAAAAACTACCTTTAAAACCAATACATACAGATGTATGTATGAGTATCAACGGTTAAGAGAATAGAATCAACGGCTGTTAAACACCTGAATCAATTGATGTGACATTTCAACGGATAAGGCAAATTGTCATCCGTTGAAAGGTACTTCAGTTTTATCCGTTGACGGATAAAAATTCCAGAAATGTATGTGTCTTTCAACGGATAATGATTATCCGTTGATAGAGCAATTTTGACTTTCAACGGATAGGGAACATCCGTTGATGGAATAAACTATGTTAAAAGTCAAATTTGTTCTTAGCAACTAATATATTTCAGGCTTCAATTCAAATTGCAATAAAGACATGAATTTTAAGAGTAATTAAGCATACCTAGCTCACTTACCAATCTTGTGAATGTTGATTCATCAAGTGGCTTGGTAAATATGTCAGCAATTTGTTGTTCACTTGGAACAAAATGTAGTTCCACTGTACCATTCATGACATGCTCCCTAATGAAGTGGTACTTGATATCAATGTGCTTGGTCCTTGAGTGCTGCACAGGATTCTCTGTTATGGCTATGGCACTTGTGTTGTCACAAAAGATAGGAATTCTATCAACATGAAGTCCATAGTCAAGGAGTTGGTTCCTCATCCATAACACTTGAGAACAGCAACTTCCAGCAGCAATGTATTCAGCCTCAGCTGTAGAAGTAGAGACTGAATTTTGCTTTTTGCTAAACCATGATACAAGCTTGTTTCCCAGGAATTGGCAGGAGCCTGTTGTACTTTTCCTATCTATTTTGCAACCTGCATAGTCTGCATCTGAATAACCAATTAGATCAAAGCCAGATTCTCTAGGATACCAAATACCTAAATTTGGTGTACCCTTGAGATATCTGAAAATCCTTTTGATAGCAATTAAGTGAGACTCCCTAGGATCAGCTTGGAATCTAGCACATAGACATGTAGCAAACATTATATCTGGTCTGCTAGCAGTTAAATATAAAAGTGAACCAACCATGCCTCTATAACTTGTAATATCCACAGACCTTTCAGTCTTATTTAATTCAAGTTTGGTGGCAGTGGCCATGGGAGTTTTTGCAGATGAACATTCCATTAAGTCAAACTTCTTTAAAAGATCATAAATATATTTAGTTTGACTAATGAAAATTCCATCACTAACTTGTTTAACTTGTAAACCAAGAAAATAGGTTAGTTCTCCCATTAGGCTCATTTCATAATTACTTTGCATTAGCTTAGCAAACTTTTTGCAAAGTTTATCATCTATAGAGCCAAATATTATGTCATCTACATAAATTTGAACAAGTATACTAGAGCCATTAACATCCCTAAAGAAGAGAGTTTTATCAACAGTACCTCTAGTGAAGTGATTCTCCAAAAGAAATTTTGATAAGGTTTCATACCAGGCTCTAGGTGCTTGCTTCAGTCCATAGAGTGCTTTCAACAGATAATACACATAGTCTGGAAAATTTGGATCTTCAAATCCTGGAGGTTGACTTACATAGACTTCTTCCTCTAATTTCCCATTTAGAAATGCACTCTTGACATCCATTTGATAGACTTTGAAATTGGCATGGGCTGCATGGGCTAGAAATATTCTGATGGCTTCAAGTCTTGCAACAGGAGCATATGTTTCATCAAAAT
This sequence comes from Apium graveolens, assembly GCF_009905375.1. NCBI lineage: Eukaryota > Viridiplantae > Streptophyta > Magnoliopsida > Apiales > Apiaceae > Apium > Apium graveolens. The sequence goes on along the minus strand of NC_133650.1, from coordinate 7,917,971 downwards.
CTATTCCCTCTTGCTGAGAATAGCCTTTAGCAACCAGTCTGGCTTTATTCCTTATGATAATGCCATTTTCATCCATCTTGTTTCTGAATACCCACTTTGTGTCAATAGGACTCTTGTTCTTTGGTTTGGGTACCAGCTTCCATACTTGGTTTCTCTCAAATTGGTTCAGCTCTTCCTGCATAGCTAATATCCAATCTGGATCCAATAGAGCTTCTTCCACTTTCTTAGGTTCCTCCTGAGACAGAAAACTACTATACAGACATTCATCTTGAGTGGCTTTTCTTGTTTGCACTTTAGATGATGCATCACCAATGATCAGTTCAAAGGGATGATTCTTGGTCCATTTCCTTTGTGGTGGAAGATGTGCTCTAGATGAGGTGGCCTCAGTATTGTCATGATGTGAGACAGAGTGTTGACTAGTTGAAACTCCCCCTGAGTTGTTGGTCCTTTGCAGGGAACTTGGAGTTCTATCAACTGATGATGTAAATCGATTATCCGTTGATGAACTATGATCAACGGATGCTTCATTTTGTACTTCAACGGATGATGCACTATGTCTTTCAACGGATACTGCATTGCCTCTATCAACGGATGCAGTATTTTGTGCATTATCCAAGGGCATGTTTTGAATCCCTTTTGAAGTGTCATCTCCATCAGTCTCCTCTTCACTATCATCACAATATATCTCAATGTTGTCAAATTTGAGTCTCTCATTCTGTCCCTCATCTGTTAGTCCATCAATCTTTTTATCATCAAACACAACATGCACAGATTCCATAACAATGTTGGTTCTTAGATTGTAGACCCTATAAGATTTTCCAGCTGAGTAACCAACAAATATCCCTTCATCAGCCTTTGCATCAAACTTCCCTTTATGGTCAGATTGATTCCTCAGTATAAAGCATTTACATCCAAAGACATGAAGAAAGTTTAGAGTTGGTTTTCTTCTCTTGAACAACTGATAAGGAGTCATGCCTTTAGCTTGATTGATCAAAGAAATATTCTGAGTGAAGCAGGCACAATTAACAGCTTCAGCCCAGAAATATGTTGGTAACTTTGATTCTTCAAGCATTGTTCTGGCAGCTTCAATTAAAGATCTGTTCTTTCTTTCAACAACCCCATTTTGCTGAGGTGTTCTTGGAGCTGAGAACTCATGCATGATTCCATTTTCTTCACAGAACAGCCTTAATGTCAAATTCTTGAATTCAGTTCCATTGTCACTCCTGATATTTCTAACCTTCAAGTCAGGATGATTGTTGACTTGCCTGATGTGATTGATAATGATTTCACTTGCTTCATCCTTTGATCCAAGAAAATAGACCCATGAGAACTTTGAGAAATCATCTACAATCACTAAGCAATATCTTTTTCTTGCAATAGACAATACATTGACTGGTCCAAACAAATCCATATGTAGCAGCTGTAATGGTTCATCAATTGTTGTTTCAAGCTTCTTTTTGAATGATGCTTTCCTTTGTTTGCCTTTCTGACAAGCATCACACAAACCATCCCTTGAGAATTCAACTAGAGGGATTCCTCTAACTAAGTCCTTTTTGACTAGATCATTCATTGTCTTGAAATTCAAGTGAGATAGCTTCTTGTGCCATAGCCAACTTTCAACTGTGCTTGCTTTGCTGAAGAGACAAGTAATGGATTCTTCATCTGTAGAGTTGAAGTCAGCTATGTACACATTTCCTTTTCTAACTCCAGTTAGAACCACTTTGTTGTCTTTCTTACTAGTGACAACACAGGCTTCAGAATTGAAGGAAACTGTATTCCCTCTATCACATAGTTGACTGATGCTCAGTAAATTGTGCTTGAGACCATCAACTAATGCAACTTCATTAATGATGACATTCCTTGTTGAAATCAAGCCATATCCCATAGTAAACCCTTTGCTGTCATCTCCAAAGGTTATGCTAGGGCCAGCTCTCTCCTTGAACTCTGTGAGCAGGGAGAAATCTCCTGTCATGTGTCTTGAACAACCACTGTCCAAGTACCATAGATTTCTTCCATTTCCCTGCACACCATAAAATCAATCAATTTGATTTTGGTACCCAAGTTTCCTTGGGTCCATTCTTGTTAGCCTTTCTCCTAGACTTCATTCCTCCTGCATCTTTAGACTTAGGTAAGTTTGAGTCAACCTTGGTCTTATATGTAGTTGGTTGAGGTGTAGGGTTAGTCACAGAATCATTTAGCATATTTGTAAAATTATTAGGCATTGATTGTGCAAACATGTTATTCCATATGGGCATATTGTATGGCATTTGAGGCATACTAAATGCAGCAAGATAAGGATTGTTAAAATATGGCATGTTTACAAAATGTGCATAAGGATTTTGTTGAGACATAACAGGCATAGCATGCAGAGGTGATGCAGACATATTAGGCATAGAAGAGGGTACATTTATGGGAGTCTTCTTAATGGATTTACAACTAGCAGATAGATGATTAACACTACTACAATACACACAGCTTTTTCTAGGAGCATACCTATCAGGTGTGTAATTGTTGTGTTTATTAACTCCTACCTTCCCATTTCTGTTGGATTTTCTTTTAGATTCCTTTTTATCCTCAACCATCTTGAGCCTATTATTTAACTGTTCTAAGGTCATGTGCCCTACATTCACCTTACTGACATCTTTGGATGTGCTTGCTTCTTCTTTGACAAAGTTCTTTGAAGTTGAACCAAACTTTTTGTTGAGTTTCTTTAGATTCTCTCTTTTAGAAACATCTGCCTGTTTTGATTGAGGAACCTTCAACGGATGCTCCTTTTCTTCCTTCAACGGATAACTTTCATCATCCGTTGATTCCACATCCGTTGACAGCCCATCAATTAATTCCAGTTTCTTTTTATTTTTATCCCAGGCAGTTTCACAGAATGATTCAATTCCTTGGACCTTAGCAATTTGAGCACTTACATCCCTAGATGTCTTCCAGGCTTTAATCACCTCTTGCTCTTTCTCTAATTGATTGGAAAGTATTTCTACTTTCTTAACAGATTCAGCTAGTTCATTTTCAACAGATATACAATGCAACTTTGTTTTCTCTAGGTCAATCATCTTATCTTCTAACAAAGCATTTCTATTACTTAAAAACAGATTGTTCTCTCTAATCCTACTATTTTCTTTAACAAGAGATTTAAGAGACACACGCAAATGATACAATTCGGTAGACATGTCATTAAAAGCATCATTGCACTCTTCTTTAGTAAGCTGTGTTAAGTCAGTAGTGATTACCTGATTGCTTGATGAACTAACTTCATTTTCTTCAGAATCAGCCATGAGAGCAAGGTTGACATACTCCACATCTTCATCCTCTTCATCTCCATTAGCTGCCCAGTCCCTTTCTTGAGTAATGAAAGCCCTCTCCTTTTGCTTGAGTAGATCAAAATATTTCTTTTTGTAATCTACTTGTTCAAATTTCTTCTTTTCAGAAGTTGGCTTTCTGCACTCACCTGCAAAGTGTCCACTTATACCACAATTGAAACACTTGAACTTGGATTTGTCCACAGTGTTTTTGTGAGGTTTAGTGGCTCTAGTGTTTTTCTTGAATTTCATCTTTGCAAATCTTCTGGACAGAAATGCAAGATGCTCATCAATACCATCTGAGTCATCTTGGCTGGAGTTGTCTTCATTTTCAGCAACTTGCTCTTTCCCCTTGCTTGATTCCTGATTTCTTATACCATCTTTGGAGTTTGATGTAGATCTCGCAGTTTCTTGTCTGCATTTCCTCTCATCTTCAGCTACCAATGCAACTGAACTTCCTTTCTTTCTCCCCTTCTCCAATACCTCATCCTGTTCCAGCTCTAGTTCATAAGTCTTCAAGATTCCATACAATCTTTCAAGAGTGAAGTCCTTATAATCTTGAGAGTTTCTTAAGGAGACAGTCATGGGTTTCCATTCCTTTGGCAAGGATCTTAAAAATTTAAGATTTGAATCCTTCACCTGGTACACTCTTCCATACAGCTTCAGTCCATTCAACAGCTTTTGGAACCTATTGAATGTTTCATTTAAAGATTCATTTTCTTCAAAATGAAAGTATTCATACTGTTGAATGAGAAGCTGCATTTTGTTTTCTTTCACTTGTTCTGTACCTTCACACAGTAGTTGAACTGTGTCCCAAACCTCTTTGGCAGTTGTGCAATTTATCACATTATCAAACATATCCATGTTAAGACCATTAAACAAAATGTTCATAGCCTTCTTATCCTTGTGGACTTCTTCTGTGTCTTCCATTGTCCATTCTGCTCTAGGTTTTGGAATGGATTGACCAACAGCAACTGTGGCTGTAGCAACTGTTGCTACTTTGTGGGGAATGTGAGGACCATTCTCAATGCAGTTTACATAACCTTCATCTTGGGAGAGTAGATGAAGGTGCATTTTCACCTTCCAATGGTGATAACTGTCTTTGTCAAGAACTGGGATCTTTACTCCAATATCCTTCTTACTCATCTTTGTTAGATTCCAAGATCTTTAAACTCTTTGTATGTCAAGAGCCTGCTCTGATACCAATTGTTATTCCTAGTGGACTAACAATGAGATTTACAGAAGGGGGGTTGAATGTAAATCTCAAAACTTTTTCAAGTTTTGAGCAGTTTATGAAAGTTGTGTGTTCAAGAAGAACAAGTGTGTGAATTGCTTTAAGCTAATACAGACAGATATATATTCAAGCACAAATGTAAAGAACACAACAGACCTTAAAAACTTTTCTGGTGGATTTGTTGTTCCACCAGAGATGGTATTTTAGAAAATCTGTGATTAAACAATGTTGATCACAGCTGCATCCTAGTACAAACTAGATGAATTTTCTCTCAATATTTTTCTAAACAGCTCTGGAAAATCTCACATCTAATTACTAGCTTCTACTTGGTTTATATATTACCAAGTGTACAAGTGAAGAACAATATAAAATACAGTAATAAAATAAGATCTTCACTTGCTTCTTTTCCTGTTCACTCCAGTACTTTGTTGACTATTGCATCTTTGTACTAGAGAAGAACGACTGCTTTTTCTGTTGTTCCTGAAATTCGGCTACCACATCTCAGTTGTCTCTATCAACCCATGTGCCTCTGTTTGTAGGTACAACTACCCCTTATCAACGACTAATCATCAGAACATCCGTTGAAGCTTTCATCCGTTGATGCACTCATCCGTTGAAGGATGTTATCCGTTGAAGCTTTCATCCGTTGATGCACTCATCCGTTGAAGGATGTTATCCGTTGATGACTTTATCCGTTGAAGCTTTAGAGACATCCGTTGAAGCTTAGCTTCTCATCCGTTGAAGGTCTTTAAGTCATCCGTTGATACCACTTCACTTATACAAAATTACAAGGCATGAAGTATTTACAATTGGCCTTCCTATCTGCATATCATCTAGTAGTCAACATGACTCATAGTTTCTCTCAACTTCCAAGAATTACATTTTAAATACAGAGACTGAAATATGCTACAACACTAGACTTATTTCTAAGTAAAGCTACACCATCAACGGATAGCCAAAGTGGTCTTATCCGTTGAGGCTACAGACACTAAATTTCTACTTAAGTATTTTGTTAAACATATCATCAAACTAATGCACATACATTCCTAACACATGTCTTGCACAACAACTACCGTCTCAGATCCGATGCGAGTCTTACAGATCTCCCAAAATATCATATAAATCATTTTCATAAAATTTATCAAAATCCATAACTGAACACACAAAAACAGTTTAACAGAACACACTAACATCCTAAAAAGAAGGGCACGAATAACAACTTTGATAATAAGGTACTCAACTTTGTAAAAATCCAAATTTTTGACATCGGTAAAAGACCTTTATGAATAGTAACCTTGTGGTTTAATAAAAACTTTTGCAATTACACCATATACGAGTTTTTAATTTAAGATTCTGAGTTGATATTGTGATTATACATGCCAAATGAGTGTTTGTAAAAGCCTTTTATTTTCGGAGAAAATGAACTTTGTAAAACGACCTTATCTTACGGGCTATCGAGAAATACGAGAATCACATTATGATGAAGAATTTAGAATTTTACAAAATTAAAATCCAAGTACAAGGTTTCAAAGCATACAGGATTTATAAGGAAGGATTTACCCCGCGAATCGCTTACGAAGATTTATTACGAAATGAATAAGCGACCAAACGAATACGTAATGCAAGCCATGAAAACCATGCAAACTAACTAGTAAGGAAGTAACCAAGGATTGACAACCAAATAGTAACCAATCTAAGATGCATAGTAACCTAGTTAGGTAAATAGTAACATGAATAGTAATGGTGGTACTTGGCTAGCTAAATAGCTTTGAAAATATCCAAGCTAGCAAGATATGATGAAAATTTGTTTGTCTAGGATATATACACAATAAACATCACAAATATCACCCAATACTTCAAAAGGAAGCCTATCCATACAACTCTCTCTCTCTCTCTCTCTCCAAGAACACAATGCTGATTTTCAAGAACACCAAGGAAAAAAAAATTCAAATCTCATGTTCTACTCATTCAAAACTCACCAAACTTTAACCAAATCTTCCTCATATCATATACAAGGGACATTCAAAATTTCATGGCCATTGGATTAGTATAACATAGTCAAATCCTTGCTCAAAGTTGGTGATGAATAGTAACTTTAAAGATTTCTTTTTGTTTTCTTGATTTTCCATGAAAGTATCATCTATCAAGAAGAGAATATCCCAAGCTACCAAAAAAGGTATAAACCTTCATCCAAACTTTTTTTAAGCTTTAAGTTTCAAAAAAAGTAAGGATCTTGGATGTAAGCATGGTTTTGATGGTTTTTTTGTTGATTTCTTGAATATTAGTTAGTTAGATGCTAAGGTTGATATTATGACTCAAGAACTTGATGTTCTTGAGATGATTAAGTAGTTAGATGTTGGTATGATGATTTTCGTTGGTAATTAGTAGTTTAGAGTGAAAACGAAACATGGATCGTAAACGTAACGACAATAAAATGATCGAATCACGACATTAAGTTTCTGCAAAGATATAGAAAGTGTATACTGTGTTTTCTTGAAAAATAAGAATTAATAATGATAGATATTGTTGTAAGGATCATTTAGGCGCTTGAATTGCTTGATTTCGATTTACAGTTCAAAAGTTAGGTCCATTTTAGTGAAAATGATTTACGCGACAAAAACTGCTACGAATACTGAACTTTGGAAATATAAATGATCGACTTAAAATTATTCTAAAGCCATGAAATTTTTATGGAGATTAAAAATGGAGTTTAAAAACTTCCATAAAAATTTCAAGGGAAAATATTGATATTTCGATTTTATAAAAATATCGGAGCCGATGTCGCGCAAACTACGAACCTCAAACACAACCCACTGTTAAAATTTGTTGCTTCTGGGATTAATCTGCCCAGAAAATCATTTCTCAAGTATTCTATTCTAAATTTTTTCTAGATCGCGCACGTGAAAATAGTGCGTCAATTGAGTTAACGGTTTGAGAGAAATCAACATTTTAGTGAAAGTGGCATGAATAGTAAAACTCCGTAGTTGAGCGAACTTTTAAAATGTTTTTCACCTATTTAAATTCATTTATCAAAATGAAACTTTTATGATAAATATTAAAAGCACTCAAGAAGCTCCTCGAGATGGTTTCGTATTAAAATATTAATGTTTCGATTTATTAAAAATATTAGAGTGCGAGTCGCGTAATAGTAACATTCGGTAAAGTCAACTCTAGAAGACCATTTTGACCGTCCGTTTCGACCAATGATTGATACTTATTTCGAGTCGGTCGAATATTGAAAATTATGAAGTATTGTACTTATTAGAAATATAAGTCGGTGATGAGATTAGGAATACTGATTAAGATTATGATATTTGTTGATTTGAAAACCCGGAACGAGAGGAAATCGAAAAACGTATCTTGGACTCCAGACAAGTTTACAAACCCTAAACTTTCAAAACTGTTGTGTTTGTTTTTGAATAACTGCAATATATGCATGATACTGTTTAAACTGTTTTACCGAACAAGATATGTTGTTACGAGTAATTGTTAATATTATTGATATAGTAAAATACCGCATATGAAAAGATATATTTAGACCGAAAGTCGGTCGCTGTAAGTTTATAAAAACTCGGAAATATTCCGAAAGTATTTATATTTGAGAATATTTATGCTAGCGAGTAGCGTGATATTATATATTATAGACCGAGAGTTGGTCGATATAAGTTATTTAAAAACAAGGAAGAATTACGGAGATGTTTTGGACGAGTAAAGTCCGTATCAATTTTATTTCAAGGGACTCGATGTCCTCTTACGATTTATTAATTACCTCGAATTTATTTAAAAAAATTCCAAAGATTAGTTTCCCTCAACCTTATTTAATTATCGAACAATGAATATTATTTCAGATTTTCATTTAAATCTCCAACGATTATTTTATTTTAAGTTCAATTATTTAATATTATTATAAATCAATTTAAAGTCTTAAATATAAATTAGTTTAGGAATATTATTTTAAATATTCTTTTAAAATAGAACTATTCGAGGTTTAATGATTTAATAATTATTATTTAATTATTAAATATTTATTAACAATTTAATATAATTTAAAAGTCAAATATCTGCTTTTAAAATAGTTTATGAACTCCAAAATATCATTTTGACACTTTCAGATCGTTGAAAAATATTGTCTCGACGTATTTTAAATAATTTGACTATAATGTCAAAAGAAACTCCCCCTTATTTATTTATCTATTGACAATGGCCAATTCACATTATCTTAGTACTCCCTCCGAAAATTCTCGGAAGTACATATATACATATATGAGATGAGTTGTGCTTATCAACAAGCAAAATACTTGGGGAATTTCGATATACTTCGAGTTTCAGAAATATGATAGGATTCTTCCGGGACAAGGGATGGGTAGAGATCCAGTACTTCGTGTACTTGGGAGACTACTAGTACCGTATGAGACAATACCATGTGCACTTAAGGACCTACGAAGTGTGTGTATACCCAAAATGTGACACATATCCTGTATGTGGCTAGGGTGATAACTGGGAGTAAGGAAGTCATCCTTTTATATGTAGAGAACAATAATATTCTGTTGTACGACTGATCATCGTATAGTAGGGGCTCCGGTGAATGTCATATATTCTTCCAATTGGAATTGAGATGCAATACCGTAACCCAAACCTAGGTGTTGGGTTTACTATTATGATATTTGTAGACTAATAAGTCAATCGAAAATGTTATTTTAAAAAGAGGTGTATAACACCAAGAGTTTGATTCTCCTGAGTATATAATACTATCGATAGCATGGTAAAGATATTTTGATATATATATATATATAAAATATTTGATTTGATTTAAAGAGAAAAAGGTGTATACCACCAAGTTTTCAAATCATCATATTATACGACGAAGTATTATTTTAATAGTTATTTTCCTACTGTTTTGTACATTATGGCTGAGCATAATTGCTCACTCTTGATTTATTTTAAATGTCACAATACAACAGATTACCAATATGCCGATGTGGGACTTAGTCACTTGAAATCGTGGGGAGAATCCCTTGCAGCCTTGTCTCAGGTGGACCAGAGTATTCAGATAGGTATAAGATGTTAGTAGTAATTATTGTAACTTCATGTAGATGTTACGAATAATTGTTTAAGATCCTATAAAGTACATTGAGTTGTAATAAAAGAAGACTATATTTTGTATATCGGTTTTATAGAGGTTACGAATAATTGTTTAAGATCCTATAAAGTACATTGAGTTGTAATAAAAGAAGATTATATTTTGTATATCGTTTCTAAGGCTATAACTTGTGTGTGTGAGTGTGTGTGAAATTGGGGTCTGTTGGATTATTGAATCTATACAAGTTATACATGACCGAAGGATGGCGTGACGACCCATATTCCTGACCCTGGATTTGGGGGCGTTACAATCTATAGCCCAATGTTCAGAATTATCAGTTTCATCAACTGATATTGGAGTAACAGATAACCCCAAAATATGAACAAATTTTTTGTTATGAAAGGTGAGCTTTTGCGATATCCACCACCGTTTTAAATCCGATGCAAGTCTTACATATCTCCCAAAATATCATATAAATCATTCTCATAAAAATTATCGAAATCCATAATAGAACACACAAAAATAGTAAAACAGAACACACTAACATCCCAAAAAGATGGGAACGAATAACAATTTTGGTAACAAGGTACTCAACAAGATTTCCTCAAAAAGGATTAGATCTCGGTTTTATTGAAAAAACTGAAAAACAAAAGAGAATGGAATAATGAAGAAGAAGGAGGAGGAGGACGGGGGAGATAGGAAAGTGAATGTGGGGCGGTTAGAAACCTAGACACGAGAGTCGACTCTCAAAACCTTATGTTTTCAAGTAAATGCAAGTTGTCAACCCATGTTAGTAATATAATAGAATACGAACCGATATATGCAATTAAACGTTTATCTTTTAAGAAAATAGGATCGATATTTGGGAGTGAAAAACCCTAACTGGATTGGAGAGTGTGCGTACGTTGTTTCAATTAGGGTTCAAAAATCTTGACTACACCGAGGTATGTACACACTAAACTATATATAATTTGTAGATCATAATGTAGTATCATTTGTTCATTGTTTGCTTAATTAAAATGATATGTGTAGAGTAATATGAATTGATTGTTTTGTTTGCAATTTAAAATATGTCTTCTGCTACTCTATACATTTGTTTGCAATATTAGTTACAGTGGTGGAAAGGTTGAAATTATCTCTAATTTTGATTGTGATAAGTTTAGTTTCCATGATCTTGATGACTGTGCTGAAAAGCATTGTTATGATTGCAATTCTCTAGTGTACTTTAAGTGTGATATACACAATTTTAGGATAGGTACGAGGGTGGTATAAGATGATATCTCAGTTAGGGACTCAGTTGATTTTTCCAAGCCTTAAAATAAAATTGACTTGTATATGGATGACTTTAACCTGGATGACATCGAAGTACCAAATTCTCCAAAATATAATGAAAAGAACTCAAATATGGGGTCGTCGAACCTTGGGGATGATACATATTTAATGAAAATGGGGGTTATGAGGAGGGTAGTGAGGATGATACATATCATGATGATCTCGAGTATGTAAATGAAACAGATACTTAATAAGGATTTTGATAATGAATGCTTAATTCCTTTTGAAAATGATACTGATCCAGAAATAGAAGCTATTAGGCAAAATGAAATTTAAAGATGAAATGTTTAATGACATGAATGCTTCTAATAGAGGTGTTAGTGATAACTTAGAGGGGGCAGTGAAACACTTAGGCCAATATCATCCTCGAGTGAAGATGAGAACTGTAAAATTGGCTATATTATACCACCAAATCCTAAGAAAAGAAAAATGTATAAAAAAATTGAGTAGTTCAGAATTTGAGGTTGGTCAAAAGTTCATTAATATGAATGAGTTAAGGGAAGCGGTAAAGAAATATGCAGTGAGTGATAGGAGGGGAATACAGTTTGTCAAAAATGATACTGTCCATTCTATATATAGTGTAGAAAGGATAAGGACACTGAGGGGTGCACTATAAAAACATTGGTTGATAGTCATTTGTGTACTAAACCATATTCTAACAAAATGGCATTTGTTAAATATCTACCTGAGGTTTTTCGTGATAGAATTAGGAAGAACCCACAGTGGAAGGTCAAGAAATTGGCAGAAACAATCAAGAATGAGTTTGAGATCCCAGTTCCAAATATAAAGATTATAAGAGTGAGAAAAATTGCATTAGAAGGTGTTCTTGAGTCTCTAAAACAACACTATGCTAGGTTGAGAGACTATGGACATGAATTGCTTTTGAGTACTCCTCATAATATTATAAAAATATCCACCACTAGACTGAATGAAAATGATCTACCACAATTTAAGAGGTTTCATGTATGCTATTATGATTCAAAGGATGGCTAGAAGAAAGGGTGCAGACCTCTCATAGGACTTGATGAGTGTTTCCTTAAAACAGTCACATAGGGGAAATTGTTATCAGCCATTGGGAGGGATAGGAACAACCAGATGTTCCCTATCTGTTATGCTATTAATGAATCCGAGAACGAAAATTCTTGGTCATGGTTCCTTACTTTGCTTGTAGATGACCTTGAGCCGGGAGATGGACATGGCTTCACACTTATAAGTAATCAGTAAAAAGAACTTGAAAGGGTTGTCAAAGACTTGCTCCCTGGTGTAGAACACAGGTTCTGCACTAGGCATCTTTGTGAAAACTTCAAAAAATGGTAAATTCTTTCTTAGTTTCATGTCAATAATGAATAATTATGTGCATTAAGTCTAACATTTACATGTTGCAATTGTCATAGATTCTCACACAAGATGCTACAAGGTCTGTTTTGAAATATTGCTAACGCTACACACAAGGTTGCACATACAAGAGCAGTGAAACTACCGTTGAGAAACTCAAAAAGTGCACATGGTGTAAAGCATTTTTTAAAACACATTCACTGATTGAGAACAATGACAACAATATGAGTGAGAGCTTTAATAACTGGATCATTAATAAAATGTGTGATTTTGATTAAATGCATTTAAATGAACTTATCTTTTATTCTCTACTTTCTATAATGTGTATAGCTTGAATATATTGTAGGTTTATGCCAATCCTCACAATGTTTCAACAAATCCATTTTAAGCTCATGACAAGAATTCGACAAATGAGAGATGAAATCCAGGGAGGTGGCGTGCAGATTACTCCAAGAATAAGGAGGCAAGTTGACCTCCTTATTACAGAGACTAGGAAATGGTCAGCTTCTTGGGACGGTATTAGAAGATTTCAATTGAAGCAAAGAACAAGATATGTGACTGTTGACTTAGAGTCCAAAATTGTGATTGCAGGTGATTTGATTTGACAGGAATTCCATGTCAGCATGCAATAATTGTAATACATTCAATAAGACAACATCCTTATGAATATGTAGTAGACTATTACAAGAGGGAGAAAAATCTGGCCACTTATAGCTACACTCTAGAGGCCATGAAAGGAGAGGATTTTTGGGAATTCATTTGGAAGGAGGAAGTGCTACCACCACCAATTTCTAAGAAGATGATGAGTAGATAAAAAAATTGAGAAGGAAATAACAGTGGGAGGGAGGAAGTAGAAGTCAGTCACAACCTTTTCAAAGGGTGTTTTTACAATGGTTTAGCAATAAAAGAATCATGCATTGATCTCATTATAGACAACCTGGACACAGAGTCTCAAAAGGTACGACAAGATTTGGTGAAAATAATGAAAAAATGGACAGAAAAATGCAGTGGAAGAAGAATCAGGTAATGAAAATGAAGCAAGAGAAGACATTGAAGAAGGAAATACACATAAAAATAGTGCAGTTGACAGTGGCGCAAAGAAAGATCAACTAACAAAAGACAATGGAGCAAACAAAGATCAACCAGTCACCGGGAAACCAATTCCAAGGGAGCTTAAAAGGCAGAAACTCAGTGTTAGAAGACCTAAAAAAGGGATTGTCATCAAAGAAGTGGTACTGGAAAAATCAAAAATCTTAATTCCATGTTCTCAAGGAGGATCTTCTAGAGAATGGCAAGGCCAAACTAGTAGAAGAAGAAGATAAGGATACAAAAGGAGATGCATAAATTTTATTTGGTCTAGATGAGGATGAAGATATGCATGACTTTGGCTAGTCAGAAGAAAAAAAAAGAGGACAATGTAGTGGTGGGGAATAAAGATAAAGGGACTGATGCAGAAAAGACTAAAGACCTCATGCTTTTTTTGCAAGTGGTGCCAAGGAAAAAAATGCCCCTTGTTAGAGGTGAGGTTGCCTATGAGTGGGGAAAAGTGATAAAGATTATGTGATATTTGCTGATAAACTTAGGGGGAGTGTTGGTAAAATGTCAGTCTTTGTTAGGTCTTAATATATTTATAGAAAGGGGGTTGAATACAAACTATACCATTTAATCGAATAAAATGCGGAATAAAAAAGTGAAACAAAATTCAAGTTAAATAAAACTATTATTAAACTTGAAAGGTGTTACAACAACGGTATCGTTTACAATGAATTAATTTCAAATAAATTATTCCAAATCTAGAATAAATTCGACATGAACTTTTTCTATTTTTGAAATAAAAAAGGATCAAATGCTAAAAGCAATTTGAGATTAAGTTCTAGGGATTTTGATCCGCTAGATAGTTACACAAGAACAAGAAAATGATTTCTAGTGGTTTAGATTTAACAATGAATACTAGAAATTAATGATCTGAGAAATTGCAATAAGTTCTCTACTATTTTCTTGGTTCTGTGTTCTTCTGTATATTTCATATTCAATGCACTGTCTGTTGAAAATCAGCTGCTGCTCTTTTATATTAAATCAATCCTTAATTTAACTGGCAAGACAATCCTTTTAGCTTGGCAAGATAATCCTTTTAATTAGTAGAACTTTCGGTAGGACAATCGATTGAACTGGTAGAACTTTTGGTAGGACAATCGATTGAACTGGTAGGATTTTCGGTAGGTCTATCTAAAAGGCTTGGAAAGACTTTCGGTATGACAATCCAATTGTCATACCAGTTCAAATATTTGTCTGCTGATTTAATTTTGAATATTAATTCAAAATCATTTCTGAAAAATGCATAATATTAATTCAGAATTAATTAACCAATTAATTCAATTAATCAATAAATTAATCTTTGCAGATTTAATTTATTTTCTTAATTAAATTATATGAATTAATTAATTAATAGAGAATTAATACTAATCTTGAACAGCAACCACTCTTCTGACAATCTGCTGAAAATCACTGAAACTTATGAATCCATTTCTCCACTTCAATGTTGACACTCGATGTACTGTCTGGTTCATGAATGACTAACATCTGTGATGTTTCTTCATGTCTTGATTTTCTTCAGATTTAAATCCCTGTAATTAATTGATACCCTGACGAGATCTCTGTCACTTGATTAACTCCACAATCTTGATTTATCTCACTGAGGCTTGATCAATTTCTTGAGCTTCTTCCAGTGAATTAAGTCCTCAAGTCTGTAGATGAACAATGTTACTTAATCCTTTGACATATCTTACTTTGAGAGATCTCTCTGACGATAGAACCACTATTTACTTGTTACATCCTTATTTGAGTTGAGTTAAATCCTCGAATAAATAAATAGGCTATGATATATGCCTTTCAGTCTTTATGCCCACTCTTGGCCTACTACCATTTGCACCTTCAAGGGGGACACCCCCAGCTTCAACCTCCTTAGTAATGTTCCTTCTCAACTAAGCAACAGTTCCCAAGGCAACAAAAGCCCATCGGGGAATAATGAAGCCTCTCAAGCAACAAGAAAGTCAGCAAGGTTGCAGATGAAGGGCAAATTTACATTCAAAAATACCCCGGATGATCCCATTCCTTTCATAAATTACTATGTTCATTCCTGTTATGGTCTTTCCTTTTGTTTAAGACTTTGTAATTTAGTTGGCATGTCTATTTGGCACTTTATTATGCTAATTTAGAGTTGTAATGGTACTTTATTTACTTTTGTTCTGGACTTTGTAAGTTATTTTGCATGCCAATTTGGTGGTTAAGACATTTTAATTTGTCAATGCACTGACATCTTTTGACATATATCCGTTAATTTGATTCTTGTTTTGACAAATCCACAAAAGTAATCATTTTATTTAAGCAAATAATACATAAATTCATTCATTACATCAACCACTATTGCACATTCACTCCATCTAACATATCTAACAACCATACTTATTGTTGCCTTTACTACAACTACTTAGAAAACATTTTTTTTCTCAATACTTTCAGCAAGATTTTCTTTAACAAGTTTAAGCTTCTCTTTGAGATGAATTCTTCTATGATTTAAGTGAGTAATAACATCCAACGATCGGGGGCAGAAATCTTCTGCAAACCACTCAAAATAATGGCATCCATTTTTTCCTACATTCATATATTAAAATTACTAGTTTTACAACCCGTACGATGCACAGATCTTCATCATATTTTTATATTATTTAAATTTATAATTTTATTTGGGATCATTACCTTATTAGTATATTTATAAATAATAATATAAATATTTGTTGTTGGCATGATTCGAACCTGAATCTTTGGCAGTGTATAAATAATAATATAGATATTTGTTGTTGGTGGGGTTCGAACCTGTGAGTTTTAGTAGTGTATAAATAATGATATAAATATTTGTTGTTGGCGGGGTTTGAACCCGTGAGTTTTAGTAGTGTATATTGTTTTAGTATTTGAATCTAACAGTCCTGATCACTTCATTATTAGAAAGATCCGACGGTCATAAATAAGGATAACTAAACCAACCAAAAAAAAGATATACCAAATTATACTTCATTTCGGTTATTATAGTATAGTATAAATTTTATAATACAATCAAACTTGTAATTAAATTAATTAATATTAATTCAAGGATGTACCTTTGCAATGGCATAAGTGTAGAACCGTTTCCCAGATTTTTCAAGGTCCATGAAGTGAACGCTCGAGCTCTTCTTTCACAAAAGCAAACCTTATACTCTTCATTCCTCACCGAGTCAATAGATGTGGAGCTACCAGTTTTACCCATTAGGCTTCCATTATAGCCATATGAAGATGAAATATTTGGAGGAAATTTGATTTTTGTTGAAAAACAAATATAGGAAGATGAAATACTAACAACCTAACTGATATTACATATATACACATTACATATATGGCCGTTGTATTTGCCACGTCAAAGACTGAGTAGGGTTACCTTACACTTTATGTCCAAGTCAATTTTGCCACGTAGTCTCTGCCATGTAATCTCTTCCGTTAGGTAAACAAAATAATATAACGTCTCTGTCATTACTCCTTACTGGATGGGTATATTTTATACGCCGAAAATTTCAATTAATTATTTGATATAAGATCTACACAGTGAATATTTTGATATATAACCCTTTTTTTGATAAATAATTTGATTAAAAATTCAAAATTAGTGACCAAAATAAAGTCAAAGTTTTAATGAGTAATCATATTGATACATTTGAACCCAACTAATCGTGTCATCGGTAATTAACCAAAAATAATAATAATTTACAGAGAGCATGCAAATTGTTTTTATTTGATACTCCCTCCGACCCTAAAAACGTTTTTTATTTGTGTTGGACACGTTTACCAATACACACTTTTAATTTTTAATATCTTTAAATTCGTATTAGTATTAAATATAAAAATTTCACTGTATTAAATTACTGATAAATACGAATCCAACAAGATCACTGATGACTATGTTTGATATTATAGATTAGACTTAAATTAGTAGTCAATCGCTTACCGTGAATACTACCGAAAGTCAAAAAGGAAGAATAAAATGGGAAGGAGGGAGTATATTCGTTTCCAATTTAAAGCCCTATTTATCTGTACACACTCATCACAATACCAACCTCACTTCACTGAAGCTACAATCTGCATATTATTAACAAGCTATGGCGGATCCTACACCATCTGCTCCGTACGTTTTTCATTTTCCTTATTTTCATTAAATGAAATAATTAAATAATAACCCTAGTCACTATTATTTCACTCCTACGTACTTGTATTGTTAATTTCTGTATTTTACAATTTTAATTAAACCCTAATTGCCTGCTAATTCTTTTTTATTATATATTTTCTTGTTTTTTAATCGCTCACTGTATGATGTGTGAATATCAGATTATTATTTGAACTGCTTGTTTTTTTTTCAATTTATTGTTGTATTGTAGTTGTGGAAATGTTATGTACTGTATGTTTACATGCAAACCATCTGATTTAACCTTGTTTTGATCATTATGGTGCCATTTCGGGGGAGTGTTTTTGTCGAATTTGTCGATATGTTTTTCGTTATTTTTAATTATTGGTTACAAGTTACAACCCCAAATTTGAACTAGATTATTACTACCTTTTTCAATTCTTCGAAAGTGAGAAGTGAAAACTGCGAATGTGATGTAACAGACATGGCTCATTGTAGTTGTTCCGTTCATATGTCATTGAGAAGTGAAAACTGCCAATGTGATGTAACAGACATGGCTAGATCGTAGTTGTTATGTCGTTGTGTTTGTTTTCAGAGCTAGGTTTTTGGTCATTCTATGATTAGTAATTTCAGTTAGATCATCCTAGTTGTTGTTTTATAGTGTGTGTTGCTGTGATGTTTTTGTAAATTGGGATAAGTATGTGGTTCCATACAGAAGGTTTGCGTGCCTTTGAAGGAGTTTATTAAGCTTGGGGGTTGCATCCTAGTTACTATTTTATAGTGCACTCTGATGAGTTTGTAAATTGCGATAAGTATGTGGTTCCGTGCTTTAAGTTTGTGTGCCTCAGGGAATTTTAAAGTTTGGGTTGCATTTGAGCTCAGTGTTACTTTTTTTTTGATGGAAAGCTCAGTGTTACTTATTTTTGTGTTTAGAAAAAGTGGCAAAAAAGATTATTCAACTGCGATCCTGGAGAGGAAGAAGTCTCCCAATCGTCTTATTGTCGACGAAGCTGTAAATGATGATAACTCTGTTCTCTCTATGCACCCTTCTAAAATGGATGAGCTTCAGCTATTTCGAGGAGACACAGTTCTGGCTAAGGTAAAAGTGGTTCTGGTTTTTTTAATATCCTGTATAGGGTTGAATTTACTTGAGAAGATCTTCAAGAATTTTGTATAATACAGGGGAAAAAACGGAGGGACACGATTTGCATTGTTCTTGCAGATGAACAATGTGAAGTGTCTAAAATCAGATTGAACAAAGTTGTTCGAGCCAATCTTAGGGTACGGCTGGGGGATGTTGTGTCAGTCCACCAATGTCCTGATGTAAAATATGGAAAGCGGGTCCACATCCTTCCTGTGGATGACACAATTGAAGGTCTTACGGGCAACCTTTTTGATGCATACTTGAAGCGTGAGTTTTCTTCCACTTTGATAGGCATTGTTCATTCACCTTTTTTCCCTCCTGTCAAGCAAGTGCGTGTACAAGTATATCTGATGTACTTGTTTGAAAATTTTCCTTTTCTTTTTAACAGCATACTTTCTTGACTCCTACCGACCTATTAGGAAGGGTGACTTCTTCCAAGTTAGAGGAGGGATGCGAAGTGTTGAATTCAAAGTAGTTGATACGGATCCTGGTGAGTATTGTGTGGTTGCACCTGATACTGAGATCTTCTGTGAGGGAGATCCTATAAAGCGCGAGGATGAGGAGAAATTAAATGAAGTTGGATACGATGATGTTGGTGGTGTTAGGAAACAGATGTCTCAGATCCGTGAACTGGTTGAGCTTCCTCTGAGACATCCACAACTTTTCAAGTCTATTGGTGTAAAGCCTCCAAAAGGTATATTATTGTACGGACCTCCAGGATCTGGGAAAACCTTGATTGCCAGAGCTGTTGCTAATGAGACGGGTGCTTTTTTCTTCTTAATAAACGGGCCTGAAATAATGTCCAAGTTGGCTGGTGAGAGCGAGAGCAACTTGAGAAAGGCATTTGAGGAGGCTGAAAAGAATGCCCCATCTATTATCTTCATTGATGAGATAGATTCCATTGCTCCAAAGCGAGAAAAGACACAAGGTGAAGTTGAGAGGCGCATAGTGTCCCAACTTCTGACATTAATGGATGGCCTCAAGTCCCGAGCTCATGTGATAGTAATGGGGGCAACCAATAGGCCAAATAGCATTGACCCTGCTCTAAGAAGATTTGGAAGATTTGATCGGGAGATTGATATTGGTGTACCAGATGAGGTGGGGAGACTTGAAGTTCTTAGGATACATACAAAAAATATGAAGCTTGCTGAAGATGTGAGATTCCGGACTTCTTTCTTGTATACTACCTTAAACTACTTGAATTTTTTCTACAGGATGACTCAATGTCTGCTTTATAATGTCTATAATGTGTAACAGGTTGATTTGGAAAAAGTCTCAAAAAATACCCATGGATATGTTGGTGCCGATCTTGCTGCTCTTTGCACTGAGGCTGCTCTTCAGTGCATCAGGGAGAAAATGGATGTCATTGACTTGGAGGATGAGACAATTGATGCAGAAATATTGAATTCGATGGCTGTGTCCAGTGAGCACTTCCAGACTGCATTGGGAACTTCTAATCCTTCAGCTTTGCGTGAAACTGTATGTGTTAATGAATCTGTTTATTAGAACTTTAATTGTCATTGCTTTCTTTGAGGAAATCTTTTTTATAAATTAATCATACTTCCGGGTTGTTATATATTGTTATAGTTAGACATCTATACAGAGTGTTATGTATTATCGTAGTACTTGTGATCACAGTGCCTCCTACCAGCATAGGCGTGTCTAATTATAATAGTTATTTCAAATTGCCTCTACAATGTAACCTTTCTTTACTTGGTTGGCAGGTTGTGGAAGTTCCAGATGTCTCTTGGGATGATATTGGTGGATTAGAAAATGTTAAAAGGGAGCTCCAAGAGGTATGTGGCATGTCTAAATTTAACACTCATATCTTGATCACTGCTATCATATTTGTCTAATAAAAATGTAGAATATGTTATCTAGTTAGAATTACAAAAGTTTAGATTGAATGGAGTCATCTGTACTTGTGGATGGATTTTTATGTACTTTGATGTGAATCCAACCTTTATTTCCCATGATCAGTTCCCATTGTTATTGCAGTTAGTAATTCTTCTTGCAGTAAATAATTTTAAGACAAGTTTTGATGTATTCATGGTGGCAGACTGTTCAATACCCAGTGGAGCATCCTGAGAAGTTTGAAAAATTTGGCATGTCACCTTCTAAAGGAGTTCTTTTTTATGGGCCTCCTGGTTGTGGTAAAACATTACTTGCCAAGGCTATTGCTAATGAATGTCAGGCCAACTTCATAAGTGTCAAAGGGCCTGAATTGCTAACAATGTGGTTTGGAGAAAGTGAGGCTAATGTACGGGAAATTTTTGACAAGGCCCGACAGTCAGCTCCATGTGTACTTTTCTTTGACGAACTAGATTCCATAGCAACTCAGGTACTGCTCTAAAACTGCACAAAGTAGGTTGGATCTATCTACGGAAAACAATAAAATGGGGTCTCCATATTTTTTTGCTCATTTTATCTCTTGATCCAGCGTGGCAGTTCACATGGAGATGCTGGTGGTGCCGCAGATAGAGTTTTGAACCAGCTTCTGACAGAGATGGATGGAATGACAGCAAAGAAAACTGTTTTCATCATAGGTGCAACTAACAGACCAGACATTATTGATCCAGCACTGCTCAGGCCAGGACGACTGGACCAGTTAATATACATCCCGCTTCCAGATGATGCTTCTCGTCTTCAGATTTTCAAAGCATGCCTGCGGAAGTCTCCTGTCTCTAAAGATGTTGATCTTCTAGCACTTGCACGTTATACTGTTGGTTTTAGTGGTGCAGATATAACTGAAATTTGCCAGCGTTCCTGCAAGTATGCCATTCGAGAAAATATTGAGAAGGTAAGAATTTAATATAAGCCTAGTTAAACTTTAAAGTGCATAGCAATATATGCATTGTAGAATATTGGTCCACCAGAAATATGTTTGTGATCTATTGGTCAACTGGTGCTTTTCTTTTCATTCATGGTTTGAATTGTTACAAGCTTTGGCTGGTACTCTGTGAAACTTAATTTTTCTTATGTTGGTATGTAGGTATGCAGTACTGCATATCAGTGAGGAGCCATTTGCTTTTAGAAAATATTATGTAATTTTTTTTTCTATTTACATCAAAGTATTCAGTACGAAAGTACAAGTAGTTTGGAACAGATTTTTTTTAAAACCCTGCATTTTCATGTTTTTGTGGGTGAAAAATGGCCCCTGTCAAGGATTAAAATGAGTTCAATTTGTCAAGTATATCTTGTGCTAAGTTGCTCGTAAATGTCTCTATTTCTGACCATTATAGGACATGGAAAAAGAGAGAAGGAAGGCTGAAAATCCTGAAGCAATGGAAGAAGATGAAGTGGATGAGGTTCCAGAAATTAAGCCAGCACACTTTGAGGAGTCCATGAAATACGCCCGAAGGAGTGTAAGTGATGCAGACATAAGGAAATATCAAGCTTTTGCACAGACATTACAGCAATCTCGTGGATTTGGAACTGAGTTTAGGTTTACTGATCGTCGTAGTAGTTCAACAGCTGCCGGAACTGCAGATCCATTTGCATCCACCGCTGCTGGCAGAGACGACGACGATCTTTACAGTTAAAGTCAAAATGAGTATTTGCAAGTTTTTAAGCAGATATTTAAGGACCTGCTTTATCCGTTTTTGGTTCATAAAAAAGTTTTAATTTATGTTAATTTTATTGGAAAGTTAATGGAGTGATGCAACAATTTCGGGCTTCCGATATTATGTCTAGATGTTGTCATTCCTCCATATCAGATAGTAGGATCTGGTGCCAGAAATTGCAGGCCAACTTTTCACACGTGTGTGACCCTTTGGATTGCCTTGTCCTTGAAATATCTATCTGTATTTTCATTATTGCTATATAATCTGTTTCTTTTTTCTTTAGTGTACATACTGCGAATCATGGTTAGTTGTGCCCCCTCACAACACCGACACATACCATGGAACATTAAAGCACCTGCACTGAGGCTTGGCTGACGTCTATTTGTATGACCTTTTTTCTTCACTGACTTTTCTCATTATATTATATCAATATGCTTGATGCAATGCTGGGAAAGGCATTTTTTTATATGTTGAATTGCATCCTTGGAAAAACCAGCCATGGGTTTATATTAGCTAGTGACTTTTTAGTCGACTGGTAAGTGCACAGAAGTAATTTGATTGTTCACTTCATGTTTTTACCTGCCTTTCACTTGATGTTGGTCTGAGGGTATAACCAAGTAGCTCTATTGCTGTTTTCCATCCTGTTGGACATAGAGTAATGTTTATTGGAACTTGTTTGCATTACGATTCTTATGTGCGTAAGCTAGCTTTGTGTTTTAAGAACTTTCATTTTCGAGTATTTTGGTATACATTTCTTTCATACATGCTTTTGCAACCCATGAAGTGAATAGGAAATTACGTTCTTTGTCAGGGTAGGACATCTACAAATAATGGAGGGTTGGAAACAAACAAATCTATATTCGTCTCTTTCCCTCCGCTAGGTTCTTTAGGAAAGAGAAATCATTATTGTTATAACTACAGGAAGAACCCAGGGCTTGTACACATGTATACCTAATTTTTCACTATCATACATTTAATTATCGTGTTCCTTTTCCTTCATCAAGAACTGATAGAAATGACTTGTCTAATTTGTTTTAAAGATTTTCCCCTGTTTACTGGGGACAAATATTTGAACCAGTTGGTAATGGTATCAATTTTTGTACCGAAAGGTCCACCAGAAGTCCAGATCGATGTCTTAGTCTCTAAACATGACGTTCTTAGATCAGATACATCAAGCCATGTTAGTAACATTTGCTCAAGGTTTTTATTGATGTGAAGAAATGGTTTGATGCACTAGCTAGTAACGATATTACTGTTAGGTGGTTATACGATTGTTTCTCGTGTTCTTTGGCTCTCTAGTGCAAAACACTTTCCTAATGAAATCTTTTTACAAAGCCAATACATAAGTAACTCTACTAGCTATATAATCCTAATAACAAACACTAATGCTGATTAATTCCTGGAGGGATAGTTTGCCGAGGATGAAGAGTAAGCCAGGGAGCTATTTGATGATCCTTTGAATTGCATCAACTGAGCTGGCGTCACTGAGGTGGAAGAATATGATGCAACATCCGATGTTTTTGACAATAACTTGCTGGCTGTAGGCTTGTTGGCTTCATTTCCAACAGGTGAATCCTGACGTATCTCTTTCAGTAACGTGGCAACGTCGTTCATCGTGGGGCGATCCTCTGCGCGTTCGCTAGTGCAGAGCAGAGCTATCCCAAGGGCCTGGATAATTTCTTGTATTTGTGCGTCTGGATGGCCTTGAAGCTTTGTATCTATTATGTCAACCGGATCTTGTTTCTTCTTCAAGTGAGCACGGACCCACTGGTTAACATGTTGGCTTTCTGGAAATGATGGAACAACTGGCTCCTTTCCCGTTATTATTTCAAGCAAAACCACACCATAGCTGTAAACATCGCTCTTCTCTGTGATTTTGACAGTGGAACCATACTCTGCAGTAACCGACTAAACATTATCAGCAAACACCAAAGTAACTATGTTGGATTATACGACTTTACCCGCGAAAATAGACGATACATATCATTCGAAATATGGTAGGATAAGGCCATATAAGTAAATGACATTGTTATGCCAGAGAGATTGGGTTGTGGATTAAGCAACAGTCCTGATATTAGTTGTGTGACCACACAATTGAACATGTTTAGTAATTTTCAAGTTATGTAGTGAGATAGCAAAAGCAAATTGGCATTTTGCATTTAGCATGATACCATATATATCAAGACAAACCTATAATTGAGACATTTCACATGCTGTTCTTCCTTTCTTAATCAACATCTCTCCCATCTTATCAATAACGTTAAGTTAAAATACCCCCACACCCTATGTCTTCACTAAAATCAGATGCTTAACATGATTGTAGTCTTGCTTGTCTAAGTGACTAACTAAATCAGTAAGAAATAGATTCTGATAAATTAAAAATTGTTACCTGGAGCCATGTAGCCGTAGGATCCTGCAATCTGTGGATTAGCAGAAAACGAACCATGATCGTATTCCACGAGCCTGGCAAGGCCAAAGTCGGCTAAGAATGGCTCATACTGGTCGCCTAGAAGTATGTTATGCACCTTGACATCGCGGTGGAGAATTGGTGGCACGCAATCATGGTGCAAGTAAGCTAAGCCCTGAGCAACCCCTAACGCTATCTTAAACCGAATTTCCCAATCTACCACTCCTCCTCCATTGTTTTCATGTAAAAATGTACCCAATGTACCATTCCCCAAATAATCATAGAACAACAACTTTGTCTTTCTATTAGCTGCCCATCCCAATAACCTCACAATATTCCTGTGACGAATACGTGCCAGCGTGGCAATTTCAGATGAAAATGCCGACGCTGACACTTTCTCTGAAGCTCTGAATCTTTTAACCGCGATCACCAGCCCTGACGATATCGTTGCACGATAAACAACTCCAGTCCTGCCACGGCCAATCACATTGTTAACTAACAAACTCCTCGCCACATCAGCAATCGACAAGTCGAGTTTCTGATACAACATAACTTCCCAAGGGGGTCCCAATTCCACGTCATCCTGATTTTCGAGGTCATTCTCAAGGGACTTGCGGTCCTGTTTTCTTCCAGCTAGGATGATATAGAGAGCAGCTAAGAGTAACGCGCAGGCAGCGCATAATAGCACAATCATTGCCACTCTGGCACCACCGTGTTTCGAGGATCCATACTTATCATCCTTGCATTGATTACCGGAATAACACAAGGCCTCATTGCCAGCTAGGACACTTAGTGGAAGTTTCGAGAAGAATGTAGTATCCGGCACGTGACCTGAGAAATTGTTATGCGAGATATTGAGTACCACCAGATTTTGAAGGTCAGCGAGATATTTAAGATCACCGGAGAGATAATTATGAGAGAGATCCAGCACTCCGAGCTTATGTAAGTCACCGAATCCCGGTGGAATCTCGCCGGAGAGTTTGTTCCAGCTGAGATTCAATGCGATTTCTAGACCTGGAATTTTAGCAATGCTCGCTGGAATTCCACCGGAGAGCTCATTTGTACTTAAATCAACTAACTGTAGCTTTGAGCATGAACCGAGTTGATCAGGAATTGAACCGGATATTCGATTTTTCGAGAGAACGAGTTTAGTGAGTGAGTTCAATGAGCCGAGACTCGGACTCAATGCGCCCGAGATCATGTTATCCGATACGTCTAAGAATTGGAGGGAAGACAGTTGATTCAAATTCTCCGGCAATGTGCCGGCGATTGAATTTGAATGCAAGTCTAGAAATGTGAGATTTCGGCAACCGGAGATCTCCTGTGGAATTACACCGGTGAGACGGTTTGATCCGAGATCGAGAAAATTTATGTTCTTCAAGTTGCCTATTTGAGGCGGAATTGATCCGGTGAGCTTGTTGTTGTTGGCTCTTAATCGAATAAGTGATGAGCAGTTTCCGATCTCTGGTGGAATCATACCGGATAGATTGTTTGCCAATAGTAAAAACTTGTTGAGATTTTGTAGCTGGAATATGCCTTTTGGAATTGGACCTGTCAATGAATTTTGCGATAAGTCGATAGCTTCGAGGTTGTGACAGTTTGATAAGGAGGCAGGTATTCCGCCTTCGAGATGATTTTGCCATAGGAATAGTAAGGTGAGGTTCTCTAGGTTTCCGAATTCCAAAGGAATTGAGCCTATCATTTGGTTGTTGTCGAGCTCGATGTGAGTGAGGCCTCGACAGTTTCCTAGCTGAGCTGGAATTGGACCGGATATTTGATTGACGCTCAATTGAAGTTCTTGTAACAAGGTCAAGTTTCCGAATGTTGTTGGAATGCTTCCTGTTAATGAATTCATTGAGATGTCAATGACAAGTAACTGATTACAGTCTCCGAGCTCTGGTGGAATAGTGCCTACTAAGTTGTTCTGCCACAACAAGAGGTTTTGAAGATTTTTCAGATTTCCGAGGCGTTTTGGAATTGATCCGGATAATGAGTTTTCGTATAGGTATATGTTTTGGAGCTCGGTGCAGTCACCGAGCTCTGGAGGAATTTGACCGGAGAGAAGTGAGGTGTAGATGGCAAGAGTTTCGAGTTTCTTGAGGAGGCCTAGAGTGGAAGGTAAGAATCCTGATATGCTTGTTTCTGCAAGGCCTATCATAGACAAGTCAGTGCAGTTTCCGAGTTCCTGCGGTAACGGACCTTCAAGATTTTTGTTGCCACCAGCTCTGATCACTTGAAGCTTCTTCAAATTTCCTATAGTACTTGGAATTGCACCACTGATTTGATTATCATATAGAATAAACCATATCAAACTCGAAAGATTGCCAATATCATCCGGAATTGATCCTTCAAGATGGTTCGAATTAAGAAGAAGCTGTTCAAGCTTAGGCAAGTGACAAATCTCACTTGGGATTTCACCTGTCAATGCATTGTCACTCAAGTCCAAATGAACCAATTCTTGTAGACCACCAATCTGTTTCGGTATCAATCCGGTGAGATTAGTCCCGGACAAAACCAGCGTCTTCAACGACTCCAATGAGTTGAAATTACTCGGAACATTTCCGAGTAAATCAACATACTTCAAGTTCAACTCCACCACTTGATTGTTTGCGTTACAAGAAACACCAAACCATTTGCAAGGAGTGTCGTGGGACGAGTCCCAGTCGCGTAAAGTATCCTCCGCGGAGCCTTTTAAGCTGGTCTTCCATGAAAGAAGAGCTTGGCCTTGTGGGTTAACAGCTGAAGAAGCATGTAACAAAATGGAAAAGAATAAGAGAAAAAAGATGGTACTAAAAAAAAGATGAACAGGCATTACAAAAGCCTAAGTTGATGCTGGTGTTAATGTTGTTGTTGGTGTTAATACAAACCCCAATAAAAACTAGGCAGAGAAAGGAAAGGGATGACAATGAGAGAAAAACCAAATCATGTTTTGTGGGTTATGAATGGTTTATTTATTTTTTGGATTGTTATTTTAATAACACACAACTACTAGTAGTGTAGTAGTGTTGGTGCAGATTAAAAATAAGGTGATGAAAGACCCAGAAACTCCGGATCCAAGAACAGCTAGGCCATTATGTTTTTGCAGGGACACTGAGAAATATGGAATTTTAGATGGCTGTTTTTTGGATTTGTTTATTAGTTTATATATTAATGGAGGTAGAGGTTGTGGGACTTGTGGGCGGTGTGACAGGGGATGAGAGAGAACATTTTCTTTTTCTTTTTTAAAAAATTTATTTTTCTGTTTTTCATAATTAATTACACACGCTAGAGATCGAACTTCTAACCTAACGCGATGACTACAAGAACTCAACTGTTAGAAAAAGTACGAGTTAAGTTAGTCACAAACTGCGCTGAGAATTGATTCAAAACACGATTTTAGTTACATTTTTGGACTAAAAATTCTCATTTTTTTCTTTTTCGGTTACTTGTGAATTCAATCACCTCAACATTTCAAATACTCAGATATTAAACTTACTAAAAACATGAGTAGCTTATTATCAAATTGTTGTTTCTTTGGATCAAATGTAAATATTTAGAAAACCACCTACTCATAAATTTATATATTCAAATACTTTCCGGTAAAATTCCTTTAATGGACGGTATTGCTAGAAATATCCGAGTAAAAAATTATATGGATAAGGAAATCTCTATATGAAGGTGTGAAATTGAACATTGTCCAAGATGAAATTTAACTGATTAATAATACAACTGGTCAAGGGAAATGTTAAACACATAGCTGAAAATTCTCATTTGGTTATTAATCTCATTTTAAGCAACTCTAAATTCTAAATTAATTTTGACCTAGAGTATTTCAAATAGTCTAGGGAAACCATAATAAATAATTACTCCCTCCGTTCTACTGGATTGTTTACGTTATTTTTCGGCACGCTTTTCAATACTCGTTTAAAGTATAATTCCATAATATTTTGTTTTTTTAAAAAAATTCCGAAGAAATGTTTTATATTTAAACTTTTATTCAAAAAAAACATTATGAAACATACTTTATTAAAGTCTCGAAATACGTGCAAACAGTGTACGTAACCTATCCCGCGGGACGAAGGGAGTACTTAGAAAAAGAAAGATTTGAACATGTATATAAGTGTGATAAAAATTCAAAATACTAGCTTCGGATCTAGATCTAAATCTAAAATCTCCTAGACATTTAGTGTATACAAACTTCAGTAGTGTGTCATGACAAGATCTGCATTCTCTTTTAAAACATATAGTATGATTAATATATATGTGGCTACTTAGCTACTTCAAGATTGTTTATTTTACTATTTTACAACTTAAGACTCCAATCATATCATATAATGAATAATCTACATATTCTCCCTCCATTGGTAGATTTCTTATGTACGTAGTGCATTGTCTTCCCTCACATATATTATCTATCTACCTACCTGCATGTACATAATATTTCACAAATTAAAAACATTTTCAGATGAATAATTATAAAATTTTACAACTGTCTGTATTTACATAAATTATTCATGATCTCAGGTAATAAGCGAGTTTTTTTGACCGATTTGGCTTACATATCTTATAATTAAGTATTCCTTTTAACAAAATTCAGGAAGAACAAAAATCGTAAAATGACAAGTGATAAATTTTTAATCATACGAGCTATCTCATCGCGCTTACGAGCGAGTTAAGATAAATCGTAATTAAAATATATTTTAACAATTATTTATCAAGATTTGCAGTGGTGAACAAGGAGCGACAAAATGATCAGAAACAAGTAACCCATTGCATGCACATGGTGGACTATATATGAAGACTCCATAAGATCAGACACTCACCATTTAATAAAAAAAAAATCAGATCCATTTTGTAATTTTTAAATAATAAAGGAAAAAAAGCCATCACGTGATGTCGCGTGACAAGGGGGACTGTGTGAAGAGAATATATATGATTTGGATTTTTGATTGCTTCACGATATAGGATTTAGATTTAAATTAATGTTTGTTTATGGCTAGCCCTCGTGACTTTTATTGATGGTGCAGGGCTTATGAAAACTAATATTATTGTTTTTTACATAGAATTCTCTTTAAAGTTTGTTTAGGAATCTAATCACGAGATGAGAGAAGAAATGAATACAAAGGGGAAGAAAAGATAGGACTAAAAATGGTGGAGAAGACAGACTTTTATTTATCTTATTTTTTAAGTTATTATTTGATGCCAAAATGAAGCTCAAGACAAGAATCATATCATCCGTTCAATACCCTATTGCTCGGAGAAGTTTCCTTCTAGTTTGCATTATAGGCTACCAACATCCTGAAAAGCGATTATCGTAATTATCCGTGAACCGAAAAATTTACACAAATAGATATAATATGAAAAATTGATACGAATGTTACATTACTCTATCCGCATGCTTAATATAAGGATTTTTCGATTAACAATAATTTTTGTCTTTCGAAGACAAATAAACTAATAGATCGATAACAATCGCTTGATGTGAATCGGTGCCCACTGCACTTTTTTTTACTATCTCTTAAAGAAGTTTCCTTCCAATTTGAAAACTATGTACTTCTTTTAACTAGATTGTTCAAATTTTCTCTATTTATGTTCAGTTCGGTTTATATCCGGTTCGCAAAAAATGAACATGCAAGCGAGAATGATCCGAAACAGTGTAGCCAGATTAAGATATGATGAACGGCACCATGTTACAATACATAAGATTCATTAGAACATGTGTATTTAAGTTAAGAACAGTGAAAATAAAGCATAAAATGCACTGAAGAGAATGATACAGACACACACACACAACTGAGTAAAAGAAATGATGGAGACACTTTACAAAAGCTGTTTGGTTAAATAGTTTGGGGGAATGAAAGTTTGCAGCAGATGGGAGTCACATCTTTTCTGGGCACCACACCATGTAAAGGATAAACTTTCTAGGGGTCCAGTACTTGTCTTCTGATAATGATTTCTATTTATTTTGATGGTGTGTATGTTGATCAATTCACTGTCATTTGAATGTACTCTTTAAGTCTCATCTCTTTTACTTGGTTGGGTCTGGAAATCAAATCTTCTTATATGTAGTAACAAAAGGAGAGGACATAGTAGAATGCACAAGTACTAAAAAGTACACAAGGTGATAACAAGGAAAAAGTGAAATTGGTAGCTCATGATTTTTCTCGACCCGTGCGTGTTATTTTTGCGCAGGGTCATGCATAAAATTGTTATTTCAAAAAAATTTCAAGGTATCGTTTCAATAATATCAGATGTCCCTGAAGTGACGGCAACTGACAATTATACTGGAATGAGATTTTAGGATTTAAAATTATTAATCATAAACAAATTGAATATTTCATTATCGCCGTAAAAAATTGTGGTACGTATATATATGGATCGCTCGTATTTTAAATCAAAAATTTTTCTTTACATATGTTACGATTTTTTAGTATATGTTGCTATATATCATGTATTCATGTCCCTGAAAAAAGAAAATAGATCGAATTTATATCAACTGCTGCCTCCAAAACCTGAATGACAATGAGAGGCTGTGGGATGGTAATATATCATTTCACTTGTTTTTGCAAACAATGTATTGTCTGTTTTATTAATCAAATTATTAGAATTGCAATCATGAAATACTTGTTATTATAGTCCTATATATAAATAATGCATTAAGCTACGGGTCCAGCTTCAAATTATTAAGATATATAATCTGATCTTTCTTTCAATTATTAATACGTATAAGATTTCATTTATAAACATTAGTTTTATAACCCCACTTGCAGAAATGAAATACTACTCTTGCGTATTATTCCAAAAAGCAGAAACCGACATTATTTAATAGAATAGCTTTTCAAGAATTAATCAGATTATCGATAATTAATCGAAGTATTAAATGGATGTGATTAATAAATATGAAAATATTTAATTTATTAAACTATATATATTAATTTAAGAGAAAAATGCAGTGATTACTTGGATTATAAAATCGAATCAGGAGAGCATATTAGAATTAATCGGTAAAATTAATGATTTTCAGAACAAAGCTCTTGCGATAAAAACATACTATATTTTCCTAAAATAGTAAGAAAGATTAGTATTGCCTGATGTGTTTTGGGCATAATATTTGGATTTTTGAAGGAATATAATAAATTAAATTAAAATTCATACGAGAGTAAAAACACGTGATCAAGCCAAAATACACAGGAGTATTTAATTTTATTCAAGTTGATACACCAAAATATGTGATTTTCTTATGTGCATCAAATTTTTTTGAAACTATATGGATCATAACAAGTTGTACAGATAATGTGATAGATAAGCTTATCTGACTAGCGATATTAAACTAAATTAAGATGCAGATTCATCATTGATGTGAGAGGCCAGGTGCAAGTGCAAATCGCAATCCAATCTCAACTTCCTATTCATTTATATAAATTCCTCGTAAGATACTAGTTAGTCCGTGAACAATTAATTTATTGCTTAGTGGATATTCCACTATTCATACATAAAGTGATTTGGTTAATAATTTCAATTCGAGTTAATAAATTCTCAATATTATTTAGAATTAAATGAATATTTGACCGTTCAAACCTCTTTACACTTCTCCTTTTCAGTTATTTTCTCGTCGTGTTAATTTTTTTAATATCTGGGTGGGTTTGTGGGTTTGGTGCCTAAAAAAGAAAGAAACACTCTTATAAAAAAGATTATATAACACTTTTGTGTATTTTCAAGTTTCAAAAACAGTTGTTTATCTTTCTTTTAATTTCTTGTTCTCGTCATGCTAATATGAAAATAAAACTAAATTATATTAGTATTGTAACGAATGTTAATACTTACCTAATATAAAAGCTCATTTACTTGATTACTTCAGTATTCATATTTCCCCAAATCCTGAATAAAATAATTTATACACCTATTTTTATTAACATAACCTAAATAAAAAAATGGAACGAAGAGTAATATTTTCGAGAATGGCTGGCTGAAGCAACCTTTGATGTCTCTATCGAATGTTCTTCACTGATTTCAAGGTTAATGGCCTGTTTACCTTTACTTCTTTCGGCTCCATTATTTATTAATCAATTGACAATCCCACTATTGATCACCCTTCTTACCCAGATGTTAAGACTCTTTTCAGTTTGTTCCTTGCTTCTTCTAAACTTAATCACAACAAACATTAGATAATTAGTGATAGGTTTAAGCCATCTTCCCACGCAACACCAATAATTATCAGAAGACTTCGACCTGGAGCTCTATGATTATAATAAACAATCACGACAACTTTGAATGCTAATAGAAGTTTGGTATATAATCTTCCAATTATATTTCAACATAATTTTATGTTTGCATTAAAGCGTATTAGCCACTTGTATGCGACAATTGAAATAGGGGGCGAAAGATTAACTTGTAAGCATCAATGGCTCACACAGCGCAAATAAATATACTATGCACGCTACAGAGGAACACCTTATTTTGTAATAATATCTAGTTCAAGGATATCGGCCCCTTTTGACAGACTTCTTTGTCTATCTCTTCTCTATATGATATTTATTCTAGACTAGATGGTGAAATAAAGAATTTATTAGATACTTATTCCATTACCACATTGATAGTTGCCGCAAGACAAGACCTCAAGGGAAACAGCTGCTTTACTCTCTATTTTTGGACACTATGCATTTCGGATTATATTAGTTTTTTATATATAAAACAGGGGAGGGGCAGGAAGGACCTATGATCTTGTCATGGAGAGGGTAGGAGGGGATGCTTCTGCCACGAAGCAATCCCCAATCCCTACAACTGCTTTACTTAAAGGGAAAATACTACCTTCTGCTGTGATCCCATCCTAACCCTGCATTTCCTTTGTTTCCGACTGCCTGCAACGGTTCCGTCAAACCCTTTACACTGCTGCCAAGTGCCTCTCCCTGTACAATAAGATAAAGTTGGAGGTGATTTAAAATTAGGACAAGGTTATCAACTTCTTAAAATGCCCATTCCCAGGTTTATGTTTCTTGCAGGGCAAGGATTGTATGCATTCCTATACACAAGATCATGGATGGATCATGGATAGTAGTTCTATCAAACTTCCAAAAGCAAGGAAAACAAATCAGGACTGCCTACAGATCATCCAAGAAAAATCACTTTGCACATGTAATTCAATTCCATTTTTTATAAAATTAGATCTTGGAAATGATCGGCTCAAATAGATGGTCATCATAAGCTATTTATTTTACCAGATCCAATCAATCTAACTCGGTCGAGAATATATTTTTATGCTATCCAAAAAATACCAGCGGCACGCAAGACATATGAAAGTACACAAGCAAGTAGCAAAGATGCCATCCTTAACTTAGTATAAAACTACAAAAATTGCATTTTATGTTCAAATTACCTCTTGCCAGCCCATACTTTCTAGAATTTTTCTTGCGTAACTACCAGCTCCAAATGACATGTTCAAGGATTCAGCTGCAGCTACCTCATGATTATCAGAAACAGGGGAAGATGGTGCCGCATCAACAGCAAAGGGAGAACTCTTTTGTCCTGGACCCACTCCAAAACCACCATGGAAGACTCTTCTCTCAGCAGCTCTATCTCTATATGCCCGCTTTGTATTCAGAAGTTGCAAAAGCACAAGTGACATGAGCAAACTAGAAACTTGGGATAGTGTATCAACATATGGGAATCATAAATACAAGTATACAATAGCAGCATATATAGATTCGTTTTTCTATTTTCCTGTCTGTGGTTCAATTGTTCATGAATATCCTCAGATCTATGTACTCTATTTTACCCAGCAGGCAGAGCATTTCAGATCTAAGTAAGTTTGATCTGATAATTACTTTTAGTATCTGAATATCAATATACAAAAAACTTAACATATCCGTACAACGCTAAAAGCAACTCATGGTTCCTACGTGTATAACCTACCACCTAAAACATCCATCACATATAATGTCATGTGGTTTATGGAAAACACTAGACTATATCCAATTGAAAAAGATACCTTTGGGACTACAGAGAGCTTCCCCGGTATCAAGGAATCCTTGCAAACTGGATTCCCTTGTATCATTGTTGATTCAGAATTTCCACCTAATTTACATGGTCTTTTTGTTGACAATTGAGGGTAACCCCAATCTTTCGTTGGGTTGGAAGAATCATAAGTTTGCATGGATGCCAAGTATGCGGCGCTCGGAGTCCTTAACTTATATACCTGGCCTGTGTGGAGAAAACAAAGTATATCAGTATGCTTAAATTTTCAAAAGCAAGTAATCATTATTTTTTATAAAGAACCAGAAGGTCAATTTATCATATCATACTATGATTTTATAACGAATATTCCCAAAAATATATTATGAAGCATGTAGACCACGATTCTAAAAGTGAGTTGTAGATTTCCCTACGTATATGAATCATGTAGATAAATATTAAAATAAAAGAAAACTCGATTCAATTCAAATTGATGAACAGCACCGAATAAAATTAGGGAATGTGGCAAACCTGATGTAACTCGTACCCGGTCATAATGTGCTTCGCATACGGGAGCAGTTTTCAGTAGACCACTTCCTGATGGCATTGAAGGATGGAGCTTCATAGACCGTCTCAACAGTCTCCCAACCAGCCTGGCAACCTCACCTTTTCCATTTTTTTTAGTTCCTCTGACCATTTTCCAATCCCACAAGTCCACTACCGGAAAATCCGTCACCTGCTCGTCCGATTCAATCACTTGACCATACTGGGCTCGCCAGTTCTCTTCGTCCTGAGAAGCACCTAATAAATGCAAATATACATTACTCGGAGAAATATCATCAGCCTACCTGCTGGCTTACAGGTGCATGCACAGAAAGCTACATGTACAAGAGAAGGAGATGTTACCCTATATCTTTGCTAATAAATCACCTCTATAAAACTGATTTTGGCTTTAAAGAGAAAAAGGTCTTCAAAATACATATTTTACTGTCCCCATACGACACAGAAAATATCTTACAAACGAATATATGACAAACATCTAATAAATGAAGAAGACATTAAGTAGATGTCCAAAAATTAGGTATATAAAGATAGGAAGAGACTAAAAGCAAAAACTTTTCATTAACTTACTCTCGCACTTGCGACAATTAACAGATTCTGTACAGTTTATTGCGATATTGAACTAAGAAATAACAGATTATAAGGTAAGTTTAATATGAAATTCAGAAAGAGAATGATCAATACAGGAAGAATATATATAAATTTCTTAAATTAACCTTGTCTAGCACAAACCTTCATCACTTAAATCATTTTCATCGGGGATCCATTCACCTTCTTCTAGTGTGTAGGCATCATCAGTGCTTGCACCTGATATAAGTAGAGCTTTTATGGTCTCATGAAGACATAACACCCTTTACAAATTGGAATAACTATATTTAGACACACCTTCAATTGAACATTCGAAGCTCTCAGCACCATTAATTTCTCCAAGCATCCTTTCATCAGAAGCCATTGTTGTGCCACAAGGAGCATCTATTGCGTGATTGGAATAACCCGATAAATAAAGTTCAATAAGAGTATCTTCTAACCTACAATAGACGAATTTTGTTTTAGGCATAATTATTAATTAGAACGAATACAAAGATAAATTCGTAGGGGAGAGATAGAAAGATACCATTCAGATGGCGGAGGTAGATTTTCAGGTAGTTCATTGTCCATGCTGTCCATTTCGCCTTACAATTATAAGAAGTAAAATTTAAAAACAAATTAAGTGTATTGGCTAGATATTCAGGTGTAATAACTATAGAGTAATGGGAAAGAGAAAAAGCAAAGGAGAAGAGAAGAAGAAAATAAGCAAACACGCAGAAACAGATATGGGAACTATGGATTATATCCCCACCAGGGCGTTAGATATTTATAACAAAAACAAGAAAAGTTTGTAGGAGATTCTTGACAAATTCTACTTATTTGTTGATATAATTTATCACCGTAGACGTGATGAGACTAGAGTGTTCATGAATCTCTGAATTTCACATTTCATATATCATTTTGATGAACAGAAACGACTCTTTGAAAGGTGAATAGCTTGTACATAAAAGAAGTAATCTACAACAAAAATCTTAGAAACACACTGCGGACAGGCTTACCAGTGTTCGATTTATCAGGAAGTATTTCCATATTTTTATCATAAGCCTTAGACTCTCCATTCTCTAACATAGTGTGATCAAGATCCTCATTAGACTGGGCACATGTACCAGCTTCATCTTGAGTCTGAGATTTGCGCATCAGTTACACAGTACCAAAAGACTCAAGGTAAAAAAGGAACAAAGAAGAAAAGCCGACTAATACCTCGACAGATTCTAATAGCACATAATTTCCATTCTCAAATTTGTAGTAGAGTCCATTACTAGTGCTATAGTACCAGCCAGCATTTGGATCGTGATAAAATCCACTGCTGCAGTAGACAAAATGAAAACAGACGGTCACAAATTTCTGTGCATTTACGATAAGATTTCTGCGAGGTACAATACATCATTTTCTTGCAAAACTCCCCACCACCCCCTACAATATGTGGCATGAAAATTAAAAATCATCACATCCACCTAAAATCGTTATACACTCACATAGTTATAAACAAAAAATTTATCATACTTAATGACATCAGGTAGCTCCAATTTCACAAATGGGAAGTACCGAATTATGTGCAAAAACGACATAGAATTAAAGCGACATGATCTGATCTATGGCACCCCTACCACTCCCTATGGCACGGAAATTTCAAATAATCAAAATCAACCTAACATTGTTATAAGGTTATTAAAACAAAACAATTCTCTTAGTTACAGACATCAGGTAGTTTCAAAATGACGAACAGGAAGTATTGTCTTACTAACAGAAACGACACTGAAGCCGATTCCCTATAAATGCAGTACTAGTCACAAACCGGACTTGCTTACTAATTATCCGTGTTGGAAATGTGTACTCCTATTAACTCACACAATGATCCGTAACTACATCAGTATATATAAGTACTACTTCGTAATTAACTAAGCAAAATAAGCTAAACATCAATTAGCGAAAATCGAAACCTAATAAATCGGTAGAAACAATTGTGTATCATCAATTAATTTAATTATTTCAATAACTAATTTAACTGAAGCTACACAAAATGGAAACAGATAAATTAAATTAGACAGGTAAAAATTCGAAACCCTAACAATAACAAACAAGCAAAAATAAAAATTCCACAGATTTGTGTATGTATTTGTGTCTATAAATATACCTAGCATGGTAATAAAGCTGCGAATTGTGGTCCCACACGAACGATGAACTAGCTTCATCTTCATTTATTTTCTGGTGATCTTCCATTCCCGCCATCTAACAGCTCTGTTTACAAACCCATATGTATTGTGTGTGAAACATTTTAAAAGTGGACAAAAATTTTATATGCAGTGGATAAGCCCAATGACTTTTTATTGTGGTTTACTCTCGGCCCAATGTGTCTCGTAACGGGAGATGGGTACTGCAGTTCAAGCTCGTTAATATAACTTATTTCCTCAAATTGTCAGAGTGATTTAAACCATTGCCTCCGACTTGACTGTTTATACGAAAAATCGTCAATAAATCGGTCAAATATTTTGATCGATTTGATAAATTAATCATAAATTATTTGATTTTTTTAAAATTATTGATAAATTACAAATTGGGAGCTCAAACGATCAGTTTCGATTTACGAAATCTGTAATCATGCAGGATAATGCATTCTCATTTAATCTCCATTATTCTCGTTGATAACTCCGGTGTGTGGGCTGCTCCTTCTGATATCGCGCTTGAATCTCGCAGTTGTGGTGTAGCTGTTGTGGGGTGTCTGCAAAACAACACGTAAGGTGGCTACACGTGTATATGAGTGTGTAAGAGAGCGGAACCTGGAAATCTCTTCCCATTGGGGTATATATAGCCCAGGGTAGGCTATATGGGTTGATACCTTTAGATTATGACCGTTCATTGTTAGGGGCGGAGGATGCCTGCCTCGGATGGATTTCGTACACGTGCAAGTAAGGACCGCCTTTAGAATGCACCAAAGATGTCCTGAAGTGTGTCATTAATCTAATCAGTTCTATATATTTTTCTACCTTATACAGTATTATATACGGCAGGTCACACAGCTGTTCACACAGATTTCATCGTTCCCAAGTTTATATATAACTATGATGCAAGTAAATATAGCGATTGTTTTGTTTTCTGCTAAATCTTCACCTTCACTTCTATTTTAGGTATAACCATGGGAACTCAAGCTTTACTAGAGGACGAAAAATCATATGCTGCAGCTTCAGCCCCATCAGACGCAAACTCTCAAGTACCCTTGCATGTACACTCTATTGTTTTGTTATAATTTCTTATTATCTGCTACAATTATTTCACTCTTTTGACTCCTAAATTATGACATACAACATTTTATGACGGTTTGCATCAAAAAATATATAGAAATAAAATTTTGTCTTAAAGCCAAGTACGAATATATCAATTGAAAAGATTTAACACTTATTTATATGACACCTGCAACACTGGCAGTTGGAACTTAGAAACATAAATGGTAGTTTTAACTTGCAATCTTTAAAAGCTGATAGGCTCTCTGCTTCTCCTCGAAAATTCAGGTCCACTCAAGGGATTACTTGCAGTTTTCACCTTAAACCAGTCATAAAGTCACTAAATAAATCCATGCATGTTTTCCCATATATATATATATTTATTTATTTATTGTAATTTTGATGCCAATTCCAGGTCGAAAAGTTTGCAGCAGAGAAAATGGCAGAGCAGAAGGCAATCGACGATTGGCTTCCTATCACCTCATCGAGGAATGCAAAATAGTGGCACTCAGCTTTCCACAATGTCACTGTTATGGTTGGAGCAGGAGTCCTAAGTCTACCTTCTGCTATGGCAGGTCTTGGATGGTTAGTATCAAGAACTCAGGAGTTCAATATATTACAATTAATTTCAACAATCAAAAAAATAGATAAACAATCTTAAAATAGTTAAGCGGGCTTCGGCGAGAGTAGTACGAGGATGGCTGGAAAAACCTAATAATCGTAGTTAGATTGTGCCACAATAAACCAAACACTCTACATAAACACTCTCTAAAGATTCATAATAATAATGGTAGATTCCACAACAATAAAAACAAGTTTTAATTGGGATTATCTTTGAAAATTCCATAACACATCTCTTTGACTTGATATGCTGAAAAGCTTTGTCAGGTGGAAATGAATTTCTTGACTGAGAGATGTGTATCTGAAAGTAAAATTCCATAACACATCTCTTTGAATTGATATGCTGAAAAGCTTTATCAGGTGGAAATGAAAAGCTTTAAATGTAAAATTTGGGAATCGCTAAAAGTATAGCC
Organism: Apium graveolens; assembly: GCF_009905375.1. Taxonomy (NCBI): domain Eukaryota; kingdom Viridiplantae; phylum Streptophyta; class Magnoliopsida; order Apiales; family Apiaceae; genus Apium; species Apium graveolens. Next base: position 7,878,034 of record NC_133650.1, on the reverse strand, counting down.
GTCGTAATGCCCGTTTTCCTAAAAACTATTTTTTGTGATTAACTTTAGGACCCGAGCACCACTGTTATGAGCTCACCATTACCATGCTTAGATAGGTTATATTTTAAGCTTCGTTTTGGAATGTAGTTTGCTTTCATCCGATTTATGGTTGAGGAGAAACGACTGTTTTAAGTAACGGAGTTTCGTGAACGAACCCATACCCCTCGAGTAACTTTAAGACCATGTTTAAGGCCCCTACAAGACTTATTGAAACATGAAACATTTATGTAAAATGTATTAGGAAGTTGGTAAAGTCCTCACGAAGGATTCGCCTTAAAATGTTTAAGAGTCAATTTTATAAAAATGGTGGAATCGAGAGTACTCGAGCGACTAATGTAAATCCTTAAGCGTAGAAGCGAACATTAGGGTATGCATGAGTAAGGTTTAGTTTCTTAAGTGACCGAGGATTAATTCCGGCTTATGTTGTTGTTCATAGGTTATCAGATCCACTATAATCTTAAGTCTACCCCGGAGCACTCAGGCAAGTTTTCTACCCATATTACTGTTGTTGTGATGATATATACATATATGCGTTATTTTGAGATGATTGCATGAGTATTGTTAGCAAATATTGTGATATATTGTTGCATGTATATTTTGTGAAGAATGTTGATACGATATATATATGCATGCATGTCTTGAAATCGTGATATTACATTGTCAAATACAATTGCTTTAAAGTAGAGCTTATGAGCTGCATAATACCTATGCTAGAGATAAGCAGTAATTGCATATACTCTTAGTATAGGGGACCCAAAGTTGAACATTTTTCCTAAACCGGGAGGCGATGTTCCCGACTATATTATATATATAGTTTTCTATAACTATTAACCGAATAAGGTTTATTCGACAGTTCGACTAATAAACAAACATTAGTTTCGATTATTCACATAAAGATTTTACTTTCGTATAAGTATATCTTTTGTTAATTATTATTCGTTTCAAGTATTATTTTCAAAACTTTTTACTTTAATTATTTTATAAGAGCTATTCTTTATTGGAATATTATTTAAAGAATAATAGTTAGATATTTTTCTAATATTTTGAAATTAATTTATTTTATTAAATCATCTTTACCTCAAACGTTTTCAAAATATTTTCAAATCTTCAAAATGGTTTTAAAAATTAGAGCGGACCCCAAAACCGTTTTCAAATTTAAATCTTTCCTTTTTATGGGGATCTGAATACTCGCTCAAAAGATAGGGGATCCACTTCAAGAATAAGGGAATATCTTTATCTTCGCAACGAAGTTTTTAGGTGGATAAAGAGAGTCCCAATTACTTACCCAACATTCAGGAAGTAATACATGAAACAAGTTAAATCCATTAACAAGTATCGCTTGGGAAATATTGGTGAGTTTCGCCCTTCCAACTAGATAGGACTTCTTTGTGAAGTCTGGTCAACAAGTTTCTACTTGGGTAAAAGGGAGACAAGCTTTACGTTTTAGAGTCATGAATTTTATCTTAACTAATAGTGGCGTAAATGGTCTAGTGACGCGGGCCCATCCTTATTTCATTATTGGGCCTAATGCGCCCGGAAGTTTCGCTACGGTGGTTCATTCTTTAGGAGTCCAAGGCTGGTAGATGATAAACTCCGACGAATCTCCATTATATGTAGATATTCGTGGGTTGTTCGACTGATCATCGTGGGTCGACTTCCTGGCGCGACAAACTTCAGTATTGGTTCATCATCCAGGTTGGATATTTTCTACAACATTATCGAGAGCACCCCAATCGCAAAGCTACGGGCTGGGTGACCGATAAATATTTGCATGGTCAAGTATTTAAAATGATATTTTGAAAATTAAGTATCTCGTAAGTTCATCTTTGAAATAATATTTCAAAGATTGATCTTATACAAGCTTTATCTTGTAACCTCACATATATGATGAACTTTTGAAACTAATTATACCTTGAACAATAGTAGTTCAAGTAGTATTCAGAAAAGATATAAGTATATTGAAGTATTTTGTAACCTCACCTTTTTAAACTTATATCTAGTAAATAATTATCTTACACTTGATAAAGATTTTCAGTAAGTTATCGATTCAGATACTTGCATTATTGATGAAACTATATGTTATTTTGTGAGTTGTATTGCTCACCCTTGTTTTATTTCTTCATCACACAACAACAGTTAGGAAGGATGACCGGACTCAAGCAGACCCACCGCAAGAGCGTGGGAAGCATCCCGCATCTACCCGCTGATATCTTAGCCGCCATTGCTGCAAAGGCAGATCTATCTGTAGTTTAGGCATTCAGCTTTTGGGAATCAAATTATGTATAATTATAACTTGTGTTGGATAATGACAAAGAAGTGTAAACCTATTAAGTAATTATTTTGGGTTGTAATAACTTTAAATTGTGGATTCAATGACTATTACCTATTTCAATTTCATCTTTGAGACTATAACGTGTTGCAGAGTGTGTAATATTGTGGGATCACAACATGTAGTTATTTATTTTTAATTTAAGTTAAGTGATATTAATGGAAAGAAAGACCGTGACAACCCGGATTCCCGACCCCGAATCTGGGGGTGTTACACCAGAAGAATCTAAGAGAATTATCTTTCATTCTACAGAGGTCCAATTATCAAATTACAACTGGAGCAGTCCAGAATTAATAAAGAAGAGTCAGCTGTGAATTTTCCTTTAAAAAAACCAATCAGTTTAGAAAATGTACTTTTATTTTCTTAGAAGCATTAATAGACTTTTATTATATACATATATATACATATACAGAGAGGGGGAGATCATTACTTTTTCTTCTTGTAAAAGATTGAAGGCTTTCTTCTCTATTCTCATTAATATCAATTATGTATTCTTATTATATTATGTGTTTTGTTAATCTAGTTATGAGTGAGTAGATTTTTAATCAAGGGTTAACTTGAACCCTAGTTATGATTGATGTATGATTTTTTTCCTATTCCCCCAATTTAGTTGTATTACATGTTCTTGATTATTGGGTTGTCCTTAATTAACAATTACATGTCAGACGTGATTATGTGTATTGTTTGAACTCAATATCTATATATCAACGAAAGTTGGACTTAGGTGGTTGTGATTTATCTCATAAGGACATGAATTTCTCCATGAAAATAGGTAGACCGGATTATTAGGAAGTTAGGATGATGTGTTTAATGTTTTTAAATTGCATGATACCATGAAAATAGGCTTGATTGTATTTTAGAGAACCATTAATACTCGAAAGAGGTTATGGGTATTTTATAGGGTGCGTCTTTCCTCTAGAGTTGTATATGATTGTTTGGGTCGGGAAATCATAATTGCACTGATTCATGCTAGTGGGGATACTTAATTTTGGATGTTTTTTGTGATGCCCTTAATCTCGGGATTAGGAAATGAGGACCCACACACCTTTAATCTAAGAATTAAATAATCATAAACCTCGATTAACTACTAACATGATCAAATAGGATAAAGTATGAGACAAGATTACAACTACCAACCATAAAATATAATATACAACCCAAAATAAAACCAAATTTACATAGTCGATCTCGACTTGGAATTGACAAATAACCCATTGTATCTTAACAACTTTTCGGCTAAGCGCTTGCTCACTCAAAACCTGTACTACCTGCTCTGGCAACCGGAAGCCCTCAACACGGTAGTGACTACCAGGTACGCTCTTACCAACAGTGCACCTAAGCCTGACCATCTTCTTGCTTAACTGTCACAGTTAGATTAAGACAAAACATATGAGTATAAAACTCAACAAGTAACTATAAAACAGTTCTACGATACAAAATCCACAATATACCATTACTGATCTCAGGGCATTCTATTTTATCATTTCTAGGTGGCAGATTTCTGTCTTTTGGGCTATAAAGAAAAACTCTAGGCTTTCAAGGAACAAGGCTCAAGATAGGGTGAAAGCCGACATTCATCACAAATCATTAACAGGATCACAAATAATATTTCAAATGGAAAGCGATAATCTTTTCATCATTGGGAATCAATTATATGATCAACAGAATTAAAATCAGGGTTCACAAGTTGTAAGCTTCACAATATCACAATCAACTCTTTTCAAAACAATATAAACCTTTTTCATTTTCAAAGAATCAATTACTGAATAGGAAATTTAATTCCTTTTTAAATAGTTATGAAACCCTTGATTGGACTTCTTTAACTTTCAATTCATAATAATACGGGTGATCAACCCGTACCGACCTCCATACGGTCTTTAAGGTACCTATGACATAATTTCAGCCTTAAACTGGACTAGCCCCGCTAGCCTCTTTATATGACTGGACTAGTCCCACTAGTCTCTTACGTCTCACTCCAATCCATCAGGAATTCGTTTGGAAAACCTTGTGTTGGAAAAAGAAAGGTTTACTAAATCCATTTTATCATTACCAAGAATATGAAATCATTTAGACTCTTTCAAGTCGAAACTCATTCTTAAGTTCAATTTCAAGAATTCAAAGGAAGTGAATAAACCAATGGTAGGCAAAGTTCAATGCTAAGGATCTTGATCAAATGATAACAAGGTATACAAGTTAGGGAATCAAAACCGTTTTAAGGATCATTAGGGAATAAGATAAACAAATGAATAAAGGATCATCACACAAAGGGGTTCGCAAAGGTTCTTATAGGGTTTACAAGAATTCAAGGTATTAACAAGTGATTAAGATAAGAAAAGGTTACTTAAAATGGTATGAACAATAATCTTATCAATAAAAAGGTTCATAAGGACAATGACATGGCATCTCAAGAATTAATAACAGGGGTATATCACTATAACAGTTCAATACTCTACATGGCATGAACAATATCCTCTCTATAACAATTGCACAAGTAGGTAGAGTTACTTGCCTGAATTCCCTTTCCTGTTTCACGGAAGTTGAACTATTGCCACCTAGTATACCTTTCCCATTCCTAACCCGAATGCCCTCACGCTCCAAATCTACAATCCAAAAATCAAAACCTTAATCAAATTCCCACTCGACGTTCCCAGAATGTTTAACAATTCCCTTTATCGCTATACCCTAAGAGTATATATATATTCAATTATAATCACACAACACATTTATACCATAACTCGTATACTTAAGCCAAATAGACTACAGATCACGTATTGCGATACAAATACGACATATAACATTTAATCCTTGTATTTCAAACTCTATACTCGAGTTATCATATCAATACATAATCTCATATCAAGATGACTCAAAAACCTCTTTCTTTTACTTCACTTAATTCGAACCAAAACAAACAAATAAACCACATAATTCTTAGAAATCTCACATGCATTCACTTGATAAGATATTGGATTCAATTCAATTACTTTTACAATCATAAACCATTCGGCTTTATCACATAACACAAACAAGAGATCCAATGATTCTTTTAGACTCTAATCTTGTCAAATACAACCTCATATCTTAACATGCAATCCTTATTTCATCCACATCTTACTCTAATTCATCATGGAAACACATAAGCAACACTTTAAGCACATAATCCATCTTAATTTTCTATAAATTCGACTTATACCATTCGAATTTCTCAAGAAACATCACATGCAACACCACAAATTGACATGCAAGGATATGGATCATTTAAAATCTTTAGTTCAAGCCAATATTCATCCTTTCAAACCTTTTTCAAAGAAAAACCGAAGCAAGTTTAAATCCTCAAATCAAAACTCTTTATAAACTTGAATCAAAATAAAAAAAATCCCTTTTTAAGAAGTAAAACTTCGAACTAAAACCATTTAATCAAGACAAAAGACTTTGATTCTTAAACCTTAAACACCTTAAGCAAACAACTACTCCTCTCATTTTTATTTACACAAATTCGAACCAAACACTAGCACAAAACCAACCAAATCACTTGCAACCATTTTAATGCTACCATACATACTATCACACAATAAAAATCATTCTTCCCACATAATGTTAGAGAAAATTCAAACCTAACAAAGGTTCAAGACCAAAAGAAACTTAGAACATTGACATGTGTTAGATATATTTGTGATGTCATGTCTAATCTGATTTGTTTAGTTTCAGAACTTAGTATCAGAACTTAACTGGAAATCAGAACTTACTGAACACAGGAAGTTATCAGAACTTAAGGCGTCAGAAATTATATCATGACTTAAGTGCAGGTACACTTCAGATAAGGAAAGCAGTTGATTTACAGGAGAGGATCTGGATTAAACAAGTAAAGATATGCATGAAGAATTGGACAGCTATAGGACTGTAGTAGATAATATCTGATTGATGTATTCTAGGAAACAGAATCATTATCATATCAATTAGGAGATATCTTATAACTGTGTAGTATATAAATACAGATTAGGGTTTACACTATATGTGTTATCATTCAGGAGAATATTATTCATTGTAACCCTAGCAGCTCTTAGTGATATCATACATCACTGAGAGAGTAGATTAAACTTATTGTAACAGAATTTGATATATTGTATAAACTTATTTTCTGTTACATACTTGTGTTTATATTCGAATTGATTTTGGATACTATATTCAACCCCCTTCTATAGTATCATTGAGGCCTAACAAGTGGTATCAGAGCAAATCTGTTAAGCTTACAAACAGTTAAGATCCAAACAAACAATCAATCATGTCTGATCAAGCAAAAATACCAGACCCTCAAGAACCTGCAAAGGTTCAACCTATTCAAAACACCAGTAGATATGAAACCATCAGGGTTCCTATGCTCAGGGTGTCTGAGTACCCTGTATGGAGTGTGAAGATGGCCATATTTCTGGAAGCTACAGATCCAAAATATTTAGACAGAATTTATGATGGTCCACATAAGCCCACAAAGCTTTATGTTGCAGTTAGGAATGAGCCATAGAGGATGATTCCCAAAGAAAAGAGAGAATTTACCACTGAAGACATCTCTTCACTAGGAAAAGATGCAAAAGTAAGACACTTGCTTCATAGTGCACTTGACAATGTCATGTCAAACACGGTGATTGGATGTAAGACTGCAAAAGAAATCGGGGTTGTATTGGAAGTGAGATGTCAAGGAACCAATGCCATCAAAAAGAACAGAAAGACAATACTCACACAGGAGTATGAGCACTTTGACTCAAAATCTGATGAGTTACTAACGGAGACATATGACAGATTCACAAAGCTGTTGAATGATCTGTCACTAGTGGATAAGGAATATGATCCAGAAGATTCAAATCTGAAATTCCTACAAGCTCTTCCTGAAAAGTGGGATTTGAAAGCTACTACAATGAGAGACAACTATGAACTTGCTGATATGTCTCTTGATGAAATCTATGGGATGCTCAAGATTCATGAACTTGAGATGGAGCAAAGAAAGAAGAGGCATGGAGGGAAATCTAAGACAGTGGCTTTAAAGGTTGAAGAAAAGCTAATTGTCTCTAAGAAGGCAAAAGGAAAGGCTTTCATCATACAGTCTGATTCATAGTCATCAGATTCTGATGATGATGATTCAGAACCTGAAAATTTATCTGAAGTGGATGTTGATGTAGAGATGATGCAACTGTGTGCTCTTATGGTGAAGGGTATCATAAATATAGCCTACAATAAATTCAGAAAGGGTAAGAACTTTTCCAGGAAAGGTGGAAGTTCTGACAAGAAAGGGTTCAGAAAGACTGAAGGAAAAGGAGGAAAGTCTGACAGAGGAGACAACTCAAATGTCAAATGCTACAATTGTGGTGAAAGAGGCCACATCTCTCCTGATTGCAAGAAAGGAAAAGGTGATAAAGGCCAGACATTTATCACAAAGAAGAAAAACTGGGTAGACACTTCAGAATCTGAAGAAGAGGTGAACTATGCCTTAATGGCAAATGCTAATGGTAGTTTTGATGCTGCTAAACTAGAGGTACCTCTATCAACTCTTGGTTTTGATACAGAAGATATTACTGAGTTAAGATTATTTCTGAAAAAACATTTATATTAGCTATAGAGATCAGACTTTAGAGAATGAAAGATTAAAACTTGAAAATCTAAAGTATAAAAATAGAAATAGCTATCTTGAAGAAGAGTTAGTCAAGATGAACACTATTCAGACATAGAGAGATAATGATGTGTATGTTAATAATGAATTGCTTAAACAAAATGATTATCTAAAAACTGAATTAGAAAAAGAAATCATCAAGATTTGGACTAACTCAGGCAAAATAACTCAGAATATTCTAAGTAGTGGAAACTAGAAAGAGGGGTTAGGTTATATAGATGGTAAAAATGAGAAAGGGACTTTGCCAATTAAGCCAAAGGTAAATCCTGTTAAATTTTTTGCAAACACTGTTGTGTCTGATTCTGAAAAGATGAAAGACTCTAAAAAGAAGTCAAAGAAAAGTCAACTTCTGACAAATCAAAACAGGATAAACCAACTTTGGTGAACATTGGCTTAATGACGAAGAAGCAGCTTAAGTATAAGCTGAAAGAGATTAAAAATGTGAACAAGGTAAAGGAAGCTAGGAAAAATAGGAATGGAAAGGAAGGTGTGAATAAATGTAATAATTATATGCATGTTCCTAATGCTCATAGAAAGAAATGCTATAATTGTGGAAACACTAACCATCTTGCTTCTTTTTGCAGGAAAAATAAAGATATAAACTCTTTACCTCCTAGATCAGGAGTTAAGAGTCAGTCTGTTAGGTTTAAACCACAAAATCCTTGTTTTCATTGTGGTAATTTATGGAATTCTATTTATACTTATACGGAATATCATAGTTTGTACTATGATTATTATGAAATAAAACCTTCTTTAAAGAAAGTTAGTGTAATTCCTTCTAGTGTAAATTCTGATGCAAAGTTTGATATAAAGTCTGACAAAAAGCATGTTAGCATAAACCCTGAAACTAAATCCACTGCAAATGCTAACAAACTTAACAAGGCCAAAGGATCCAAGCAAGTCTGGGTCCTTAAAACTAATCAGTAGTGGTCTTTGTGAATGCAGGGCAACATGAAAAACATCTTGGTTCTGGACAGTGGATATTCAGGATATGTGACTGGAAATAAAACCCTGCTATCAGACTTTATGGAGAAAGCTGACCCAGGAGTTTTTTATGGAGATGGAAACATGGGAAAGACTCTGGGATATGGCAATATCAATCTTAGGAATGTCATAATTGAGACAGTAGCTCTTGTCTCAGGACTTAAACACAATCTGCTAAGTGTGAGTCAAATCTATGACAGAGGTTATCATGTGGATTTCTTTGAAGAACACTGTGAAGTTGTAAGTAATTCTACAGGTAAAGTGGTTCTGAAAGGTTACATACATGGTAGCATATATGAAGCCAGACTTTCAACAAATTCTGATGGTTCTGCAATCTGTCTATTAAGCAGAGCATCAATTGAAGAAAGCTGGAATTGGCATAAGAGACTCTCTCATTTAAATTTCAACAACATAAATGAGCTAGTAAAGAAAGATCTTGTGAGAGGACTGCCAAAATCAATATTTGCTCTGATGGTCTTTGTGACTCATGTCAAAAGGCAAAACAAAGAGAATCTTCATTCAAGAGCAAAACTGAATCCTCAATTCTTGAGCCTTATCACTTATTGCATGTTGATCTATTTGGTCCAGTCAATGTCATGTCTATTGCAAAGAAGAAATATGCTATGGTTATAGTGGATGAGTTCACAAGTTACACTTGGGTGTATTTCTTGCATAAGAAGAATGCAACTGCATCTACTCTAACTGATCATGTCAGACAGCTGAATAAGTTAGTCAAAGATTCTGTTAAAATAATAAGAAGTGATAATGGCACTGAGTTCGAGAATTTAATCATGGAAGAGTTCTGCAAAGAGCAAGGAATAAAGCAGGAATTTTCTACACTTGGAACTCCACAGCAGAATGGAGTTGTAGAGAGAAAGAACATGACTCTTATTAAAGCTGCACGAGCTATGCTTGATGAAGCAAAGCTACCAACCTATTTTTAGGCTGAAGCTGTGCAAACTGCTTGTTTTACACAAAATGCTACTTTGAAATACTTTCATGTATTTGGATGCAAGTGTTTTGTTCTTAAGACTCATCCTGAACAGCTGTCAAAATTTGATCTAAAAGCTGATGAAGGAATTTTTGTTAGATATCCACTTTCCACAAAAGCCTTCAGAGTCTACAATTTAAGAACAAGGGTTGTCATGGAATCTATCAATGTATCTTTTGATGATAAAAAGATTACTGGACTTGAAGATTTCAATGATCATGATCATCTGAGATTTGAAAATGAAGATGTAAATTCTGATTCTGTAAATTCCGATGACCTAAATCCTGATCCTGTAAGTTCTGACGGGTTAAATTCTGATGTCATTGAAACTGTGGTAACTGCTTCAAAGGAAAATGCACCTATTCAGGAGGAGCAAACTGATGATCATACCACATCTCAAGACTCTCAAAAAGCATCAGAACCAGTCACTGGATCTTCAAGTTTTGATTCATCAAGTTCTGATGAGCCAAATTTTGACAATTCTGGAAACTCTAATTCTTCAATTCCTGAAGGATCCAACTCAAATTCTGGAATCTCAGAGAGCATAACTTCAGGGGGAGCATCAGAAAATGCTGATGGAGACAGCATGGATCATGGGGGAGGATCCAGTTCTAGAGATCAACTTCCATCTGCAAGGAAGTGGACTAAATCACATACACATGACTTAATAATTGGAGATCCTGAAGCAGGTGTCAGAACTAGAACAACAACAACAAATGAATGTCTCTATCATTCCTTTCTATCTCAAACTGAACCAAAGAAAGTGGAAGAAGCTCTTCAAGATGCTGATTGGGTGCAAGCAATGCAGGAAGAGTTAAATGAATTTGAAAGAAATAAAGTCTGGACCCTAGTGCCAAGACCAAAGAACAGATCCATTGTTGGCACAAAATGGGTGTTCAGAAATAAAACTGAAAGTGATGGCATAATAATAAGGAATAAAGCAAGACTGGTTGCAAAAGGATATTCTCAACATGAAGGTATTGATTATGATGAAACATATGCTCCAGTTGCTAGATTGGAATTCATAAGAAATTTTTGGCTTATGCTGCTCACAAGAAGTTTAAAGTCTTTCAAATGGATGTAAAAAGTGTATTTCTCAATGGAGAATTAGAGGAAGAGGTATATGTTGAACAACCTCTAGGATTTGTAGATACATAATTTCCTAATCATGTCTACAGACTTGATAAAATACTCTATGGCCTAAAGCAAGCTCCAAGAGCATGGTATGAAACTCTGGCATAATTTCTTCTGGAAAGTGGATTTACCAGAGGAAAAATTGATAAAACTCTGTTCTATATCAACCATGGCAAGGACTTACTTTTAGTCCAAATTTATGTTGATGATATCATTTTTGGTTCTGCAAATGCCAAACTCTGTGAAAAGTTTTCAAAGCTAATGCAGTCAAGATATCAAATGAGTATGATGGGAGAACTTAGCTATTTTCTGGGACTTCAAGTCAAGCAAACTGAAGAAGTTAGTTTCATAAATCAATCCAAGTACACCAGAAATTTACTCAAAAAATTTGGAATGCAAGACAGTTCAACTGCATCAACTCCCATGGCCACTGCCACCAAGTTAGATAAAGATACTGGAGCATCAATAGATATTACTAACTACAGAGGTATGATTGGCTCTTTACTCTATTTAACTGCAAGTAGACCAGATATCATGTATGCTACCTGTCTTTGTGCAAGATTTTAGGCTGATCCAAGAGAACCTCATCTAATAGCTGTGAAAAGGATTTTAAAGTACCTCAAGGGTACAGCTGATCTAGGATTGTGATATCCTAGGGAATCAGATTTTAAGCTAATAGGTTACTCAGATGCAGATTTTGCAGGATGCAAAATTGACAGGAAAAGCACTAGTGAAAGCTGCCAATTTCTTGGAGACAGATTGGTTTCTTGGTTTAGCAAGAAACATAAATCAATTTCCACATCAACTGCAGAAGCAGAATATATTGCTGCAGGAAGCTGTTGTGCACAAATTCTTTGGATGAAGAATCATTTACTGGACTATGGGTTAGAATTTTCTAAAATACCCATTTACTGTGATAATCAAAGTGCTATTGCTATGATAGGAAATCCAGTTCAACACTCAATAACAAAGCACATCAGCATTACGTATTATTTCATAAGGAAACATGTGTTGGAAGGTATAGTGGAATTGTATTTTGTTCCAACAGATCAACAACTAGCAGATATCTTCACAAAACCACTATGTGAAGCTACTTTTACAAGACTGATAAATGAACTTGGAATGGTTTCAGGTTCTTTCTCAAAATCTGTTTAGTTTTTGTTCTCATACATCAGACTTTATGATCAGTGTTTACAGATTTTCTTATCTCAACATAATATGTGCTTAAATTATAACATATTAAATACTGCCTATTATCTGATGTGATTCTATAAACTCTGAAAGTGTTTTGAATATTCTGTGACTATTCAATCCAATGAGGATTATCTTGTTAGATGTCGACTTAGTAGTCTTTAACAAACTATGTATCCCATGTTTGAATTAGTTATTTATGTGAAAATCAATAACACAAGCAAATTCTGATTTTGATCTCAGTCAAATTTACTTCCTGTATCTTATTACTAAGTCACAAACTAGATTATTGCTTCTTATCTGTCAAATTATGATGTTAGTAAATCGTAAGGATGAATTACATGCTTGATAAGCCTCACTTATCTGTAGAAAATAAAAAAAATTAAAATCAGGACTCCTTTGAGATCTAAAGTAAATATGTGAAAGAGAAGATCCAAGTGCATTGGTGGTATTAAGTTATATGCATTAGAAAAGCTGTTATTCCTAGAGGACTAACAATGAGATTTACAGAAGGGGGGGTTGAATGTAAATCTCAAAACTTTTTCAGGTTTTGAGAAGTTTATTAAAGCAGTGTGTTCTAGATGAACAAGTGTATGAATTGCTTTGAGCTAATGCAGACAGATATATATTCAAACACAAAATGTAAAGAACACAACAAACTTTAAAAACTTTTCTGGTGGATTTGTTGTTCCACCAGAGATGGTATATTAGAAAATCTGTGTTCAACAATGTTGATCACAGCTGCATCCTAGTACAAACTAGATGAATTTTCTCTCAAGATATTTCTTAACAGCTCTGGAAAATCTCTCTCTAATTACTAGCTTCTTCTTGGTTTATATATTACCAAGTGTACAAGTGAAAAACAATATAAAATTACAATAGTAAAATAAGTTCTTCACTTGCTTCTTTTCCTGTTCACTCCAGTACTTTGTTGACTATTGCATCTTTGTACTAAAGAAGAACGGCTGCTTTTTCTGTTGATCCTGAAATTCGGCTACCACATCTCAGTTTTCTCTGTCAACCCATGTGCCTCTGTCTGTAGGTACAACTACCACTTATCAACGGCTAATTAGCAGAACATCCGTTGAAGCTTTCATCCGTTAATGACTTCATCCGTTGAAGGATGTTATCCGTTGAAGCTTTCATCCGTTGATGCATTTATCCGTTGATGCTCTCATCCGTTGAAGGATGTTATCCGTTGAAGCTTTAGAGACATCCGTTGAAGCTTAGCTTCTCATCCGTTGAAGGTCTTTAAGTCATCCGTTGATACCACTTCATTTATACAAAATTACAAGGCATGAAATATTTACAATTGGCCTTCCTATCTGCATATCATCTAGTAGTCAACATGACTTATAGTTTCTCTCAACTTCTAAGAATTACATTTTAAATACAGAGACTGAAATATGCTACAATACTAGACTTATTTCTAAGTAAAGCTACACCATCAACGGATAGCCAAAGTGGTCTTATCCGTTGAGGCTACTGACACTAAATTTCTACTTAAGTATTTTGTTAAACATATCATCAAACTAATGCACATATATTCCTAACAATCTCCCCCTATTTATGTCTATAAGAATTGTAGGCATAAATTCAGGGTTAACTTGATGATAACAAAACACTTAACAAATATTTGAATTGAAACTAAGTAGAAATATAAAAGTGCTGCAAAAGTGTATGTACTAGGAGGTAATTGAAGATTTACAGTATTTCCAAGGGTGCTCCTCTAGCCTGAGCAAATCATTATTTTCTTCTTTGTTCCCTGGTTTTCTTTCCTAGCCCTTTGTCATTTTCCTCAAATTGGAGTTGGAGTTGTCTGAAGAATTCAGCTTCATCTTCATCACTGATATCCAACTTAGATTGCATTTCTTTGAGAGTTTCATTGCTGGCAATCTTGAGTTGGTCTTCAAGTCTGAAAAATCTTCTGACTCCTTTGTCATCTCTAAATTCCATCAACCAATGAGGTGATTTGTGAATTTTAGTTCCCCTTTCTTGTATGAGTAAGGTTCTGGGCAAAGCATTTGGTTCCCTCCAAGTCTTCCTTATGTTGGCAATCTTGTTGAGAATTTCAGTCTTGGCTGTTCTGGTAAAGCCAGAATCCTTTTTGATGGCTGAAAAGACTCTGATCAAGGTAGAGTAGCCTTCATTTAGAATCCTGTAGAGAGGCCATGTTCTTTCCCCAGCTCCCTTATATCTGAAAACCAATCTCTCTGGTAGCTGTCTGTAGGCAGCTATTCCCCTTACTTCCTCCAGCTCATCCAGATAGAGATTAATGTCTGAAGCTTCTTTTATGTCACAGATGTGAACATAATCATCTTTAGAAATGGGTGGCTTAGGGTTAGGTTTTTGTTTTTGAGTGAATTTCTTAGAGGTTAGGGGAGGTGTAGATTTAGATTTTCTTTTCTGTTTCTTTGGTAGTGGTAGAGTGGTTAAAAAGGTAGGCAATGTGATGTTGTCCCAATCAATAGGTTCCTCTTTTGGAATGATTGGTTC